>NC_028359.1:10914910-10920394 GCF_000741045.1 Vigna radiata var. radiata | reverse complement strand
CATTTAAAAAATTATAAACAAGACCAAAATTGAATTTTATTTATTCCTAATTAATTATTAATTTTACTTTTATTTATCCTTTTATATTAATTAATTTTATAATTATTTATTCATAATTAATTATTAATATTACTTTATTCTCTTATATTTTAATCCAAATCTAATGACCCATAAATGGATCAGCAATCTGCACAAGATTTGGGCCGACACCAATATTTTTTAAAAAATATTATAAAATTCAAAAAACTGATCTGATCCATATCCAGTCCAAAAAAAAATTCCCAAAATTGGATCTGCCTTACTGGACCTTCCCAGCCCAGATTGTGCCTTATTGTTCCCATATTGGGCCTGTCCCAGATTGGGCCTGGATCACTGCCCTCAAGCCTGAAGAAACCCTAGTCACCGGCCGTTCTAGGGATGAACCTCGCCATCAGCCGCCGCTCGAACAACCATCGAAACCCCTCTGCAAGAGAAGACCAGACCTGAACCGAAAAATCTAAACCTCTTCTCCCTCTTTCGCAAGTCACCATTGGCGGCAGAAACCACCACAAAACCCACCGTCAGTCACACATTCAACTTGCAGGAAACCAGAAAAAAAAAAACGAAGGCCACTATTGCTGCGATGCGAGATGCGAACAGGGAACACCCCACCACTGTCTCGCCATCACCATCATCGCCGCTGTGCACCATGAAACTCTCGAAAGAGAAGATGGAGAAACCTAACACGAAAACCGCTTGTGGCTTATACGAAACATCCAGACCTGCAAGAAAACCAGAAACCCAACAACCATGGAAGGCAAAGCAAGTTGCCGTTGTTGTGCGAATGCGACTTCACTGAAAAACACCACCGCCGAGAGTGCAATTTCTGCAGATCGCGATTCTCCATCGTGGTTGTCGTGCGAATAAGAGGTGCGTTGAGTGACCTTGCGTGAACGTCAATTCGAGACCTAATGCACAAAGGAAAGTTGCGCCACTACTGCGTCTACGCGAAGGAAGAGAAGAAGTCCCCGGAGGTGATTCCTCCATGGCGGCACAGGGAAGAAAAAGAACGTAGGTACCAATTTGGGATTTTCCCAAATTAGGGTTTCAATTTGGGATTTACCAAATCAGGGTTTCAGCATTCAAATTGGAAAATCTTAATATGATTTTAATTTCCCTTTTCAACCAGAAGAATTAATGCACAAAATTGATTACAGATTTGTAATTCTTAATCAATTAAAAATTCCCAAATTTGGTTTATGCAATTTAATCATAAATTAACATGCTCTGATACCAATTGTTAGAATTTATGATTCAGAGATTCACAATAAAGAACAATAAACCACATGCATTAAATTCTTCAATCAAAACAGTTCCCAATATTTCTATAATAATGAAGCGGAAGCGTACCTACATTGAGAACAATTAATGAACCTGAATTGACTCTTCTGATAAACTTGAATTAGTCTATGATCTTCCCTTTGTAGAGCACCTTTAGTTCCCTCTAGATTTTCTCTTCTGACGGGGATAAAGAGAAAGAAACAGGAATGAATCGTTGTGCTCACAGATGGGGACCATGATCCCTTAAATAACCTCTGGCGGTTAAGATTCTTTAGTTTCAATAATTACAATTTGGCCCCTTCAACAAATTATAATTATTGCTGGTCTCTACACAATATACCTTTCATGACAAATATACCCTTAGCCATATTTATCTCAATTAGATCACTTTATAAAATTGGCTAATATAATATATTTAACATTTAGTTATATATATATATATATATATATATATATATATATATATAAGTGACCCAAATTGCTAACACATCATGCTTAGGCTGATACCATGTCATGAAAAATGGCTTGATGCCTTTCACTATTGTTATTCTCACTGTAAATAATATTAGGAGTATTTACAATAACTATTGTTAATTATTGAGTATAGTAGAACTAGATATAAGATTAATCTTCCTTATGAAGAACATACACAGGATAATGTATTTATAATAATGAGAATGTGGGCTAAGTCCAAATACAAATGAATATGTAAGAATAACTAATTAACATAGAAATTATGTTTCCCCAATTAACATAAAGCGCAATATATCTAACACTCCTCCTCAAATATTTTCAATTATCGATCTCATAAAGACTTAATCAAAATATCTTCTAACTGATCATTTGAATTGACAAACTCAATCTTGATGTCTCTAGATATAATCTTCTCAAAAATGAAATTGTAGTCAATCTCAATGTGTTTGGTCTTCTCACCAAAGACATGATTAAAATTGATATAAAGAGCAACTTGATTGTCAAATATAAGTGTCATTTGAGTTATATCTCCAAATTGTAGCTCTTTAAGCAATTGCTTGAGCCAAACAGGTTCACAAGTGGCTGAAGTCATAACTCTATATTCTGCTTCTAAACTAGATCTTACAACAACACTTTGTTTCTTACTCTTCCAATTGATCAAGGTACCAACGATGGAGATACAATACTCGAGAGTAGATCTTCTATTAAGAGGAGATCTTTCCTAATCAACATTTTAATTCAAACAACTTTTGTATGTTGAACCATAGAATCAACCCCTTTTAGGAGATCCATTAATGTGCTTTAATATACAAATGACTGCATTTTAATGATCTTCACATGGAAATTTGAGAAATTGGTTCACCACATTAACTGCAAAGGAAATGTCAAGATGAGTAATTGTAAAGTAATTTAATTTCCCAACCAATCTTCTATATTGGTTAGGATCTAAAATAGGTTCCTCCTGATTTGGTAGGAGTTGGTATTAAGATCCATGTGTGTGTCAGCAAATTTTGAATTCATCAACCCAATTTCCTCCAAACTTTCTAATGCATGCTTCCTTTGAGATATAACCATACCATGGTTAGATTGTGCTACCTCAATAATCAAGAAATATTTGAGTTTGCCAAGATCTTTGGTCTGAAAATGGTGGTGGCATAGGGGTTGTTTCATCTAGGAGATGCCATGGTGGTCATTGCCTGTAAGAACGAAGATAATGAAGAACTCGAGTATTAATGAAGGGAGCAAGCACGGTCTGCACTGCATGACAAAGCTGGGATGAAGGGTAGAAAAACCGAGATAAAGAAGCATTTAAGTTTAAGAGAGAGTTTTGTTAAATAAATTTAAATGGAATAAATTAAATGTATTAGTCAATGTTGATAGTTAATGTATTAGTCATTAAAGTCTTATGTGTAGCCGTTTTTGTCTATTTTGAGTACAATGGTAAAAAATATGAATCTATAAATTGAATTGTTGAGTTCATGAATGGAACAACAAAGAGAAACTTGACTCAAATTATTCATCTAAAGCTTTGCTAACAGTACAATCAGGACACATTCGCAGCTAATTCCTCGACTTTTAATTCAATGGAATTCTTTAGGTTTCTAATGCTAGCTGGTAGTATGTTAAGAAGATTAGAAAATTTTCCTAAGTTCAACATAAGATTGGTTACAGTGTCGAAGGGGTATTCTAACACAAAATAATGGTAAGCTAGATGAGAAAAAAAAAAAAGTGAGTAATGCAAAAAGGCCACGTGGAGGGTGATCTGAAAGATGGGAATAGAAAGGAAAAGAGTAAAGCAAAAGAAAAAGAATACCATATTCAAGGATTTTGTACCACACAGAGTGTGGTATATATTCTCTCTTAAATTCACTTGCTCTTATAACTCGTATCGACATCAAATTGAATGAACTTGCTTTCTTGCTTTTACCGTCTCGGTCTTGTTTCATTGAATTGAATCAATGTCTTACACTTCATCATCCTCAAAATCTAAGCTCCGATGGATATACGATGTGTTCATCAGTTTCCGCGGGGAAGACACTCGTAAGAATTTCGTTTCTCATCTCTATTCCGCTCTTGCAAATGCCGGGGTCAACACTTTTCTGGACGATGAGAAGCTAGCCAAGGGACAACAGCTGAAAACAGAACTGTTTCATGCAATAGAAGGCTCTCAAATTTCCATTGTTGTTTTATCCGAAAACTACATTTACTCTACATGGTGTCTCGACGAACTAGTCAAAATCATGGAATGCCATGCTTTTAGAGGTCAAGTGGTTTTACCCGTGTTTTACGGCGTTTTCCCTAGGTTTCTACGTAACCTCAACGATGTTTCTTTCGAAGTTGGTGACCTCCACCGGGTGAAACAATGGAAGAAAGCGCTGGGCGAAGTAGCAGGTTTTGCAGGGTGGGATGTTTCAAATTACAGGTATGCATATACTTTTGTTCCCTTTTGATTATCATATTTTTTCTCTATCCATCAGTTATTCTTTCTTGAAAGGGAATCTAACTCACTTAATTGAGCAGGGTGCGAGTTGTTATGAACATCCTTACATGTTTTCAATTCCTACGGATAAAATATTATGATTTTCTTCTAGTACTTATTTTAAATTCATATATTTAGTGGCAAGAAAAAGTGAAAAAAAGAAAATTCATAAACTACTTTAGCAAATAGTACATGCACCTGTAAAAGGTTTAGTAAAACGGTTTCTGCTATGAACACTATGGCAGAAAGACAGAAGATCAACATGGTCAAAGGATTTATGCAACTTCGATTTTATTTTAGGATCTATTATAATTTGTATCCATTATCATTTCCAGATATTTTTCTTGTTTTGCAGAAATGAAAACTTTGTTGTGAAGGAAATTGTTAGTGAAGTTTTGGAAAGACTAGATAGAACATACATGTCTATTACAGACTTTCCAGTTGGATTGGAATGTCGTGTGGAACATTGTATTGGCCTTCTAAGAAAGGAAACAAGAGGAGCTTATATATTAGGGATTTGGGGAATGGGAGGGATTGGTAAAACAACCATAGCCAAAGCCATCTACAATGAAATTCGATATGAATTTAAACATAAAAGTTTCCTAGCAAATATNAGAGAAGTTTGGCAAAGAGATCAAGGGCAGATTGATTTACAAGAACGACTTCTTTCAGATATCCTGAAAACAGAAAAGGTGAAGGTTTATAGCAGTGATTGGGGAAAAGCAATGATCAAGGAAACGCTTTGCACCAAAAGAGTACTTGTTGTACTCGATGATGTAAATACATTAGAACAATTAAGTGCACTATGTGGAAATGGTAATGGGATTGTTCAAGGAAGTGTAATAATCATTACAACAAGAGATGTACGTCTACTCAATGTTCTTGAAGTTGACCATGTATATGAAGTGGAGGAAATGAATGAGATTGAGTCCCTTGAGCTTTTCAGTTGGCATGCTTTTGAGGAAGCAAATCCACCAGAAGATTTCCTTGAACTCTCAAAACAAGTAGTCACTTACTGTGGAGCACTACCTCTAGCTCTTGAAGTTCTTGGATCTTATCTATATAAGAGAAAAGAAAAAGAGTGGCAAAGTGTATTATCAAAACTAAAAGAAATACCAAATGATAAAATACAAGAGAAGTTGAAAATAAGCTATGATGGTTTAAGCGATCATACGGAGAAGGACATATTCCTTGACATATGTTGCTTCTTT
>NC_028359.1:10902377-10914490 GCF_000741045.1 Vigna radiata var. radiata | reverse complement strand
TGAGATATATATTTACCTTTTCAAAGTATTTAGCTTCTTATGTTGCATCTTAACATAAGTTGCATCTTATGTGTATTACTTCTTAACTTTCTCTAGTGAAAANAGCNAATGCTTCTCCNTGTTTATAACTTTNTTTCATTTATTTTTCATAGGGAACAGGAGTCATTGAGGGATTGGCTTTGAAGATGCAAAGAACCAGTGGAGTTTGTTTTGGTACTGAAACATTTGGGAATATGAAGAGACTGAGACTTTTGAAACTTGATAATGTACAAGTAGCTGGAGATTATGGGCATCTTCCCAAACAACTGAGATGGGTTGATTGGAAAGCATTTTCATTAACCCACATACCTGAAAACTTTTATCAGGAAAATATAGTTGCTATTGACTTAAAATACAGTTATCTTAAACTAGTATGGAAGGTGCCTCAGGTATACGTATATAGTATATATTACCTGATATTTTCTATGACGAAAATACCAATTTGGACCAAAACTCACATGGTCTTTTACAATTATCATTGTTCTCCAATCAAATTTGGTGTTTTACTTTGGTAATTTGCTTTTTATTACATGCATTACTGATTACCTGAGTGAAACAGCAAATTTGAATGAAGAACAACAACAAATGTATCTATAATACATTAAGTTGTCTTGTGAATTTTTTCAGCCATATACNTTGCTAATCTTTCTTTTTGTTCGGTTTAAATTTTATTGCAGTTTCTGGAGAGGCTAAAATTTCTCAATCTTAGTCATTCCAAGTACTTATCAAAGACCCCAGATTTTTCAAAACTACCAAATCTTGAGAAGCTCATTCTCAAAGATTGTCCNAGCTTGTATGAAGTACACCATTCAATTGGAGATCTAANTAACCTCCTTCTTCTAAACNTGAAGNATTGTACATGCCTAGGCAATCTTCCTATGGTAATCTATAAGTTNAAGTCATTACAAACNCTCATCCTTTCTGGTTGTTCAAATATTGACAAGTTAGAAGAAGACATAGGGCAGATGGAATCCTTAACAACTCTAATTGCAGACAATACTAGTCTAAAACAAGTGCCTTTTGCCATAGTAAGATCCAAACAGATTGGATATATATCCCTTTGTGGATATGAAGGATTGGCACGAGATGTATTTCCTTCTCTCATATGGACTTTGATGTCACATACAAGAGGAACTTTATCCTGTTTTCAACCATTTGGGATCATGCCAACATCTATAGTCTCCATGAATATACAGGATAATAATTTGGTTAACCTATTATCAAAAGTAGGTGAATTTTCAAAACTTCGAAGTATTTCTGTACAATGCGACTCAGATTTTCAACTAACTCAAGAACTAAGAACAATTCTCCATAAGTTATGCAATATAAACTCTTCTGAACCGGAAAGTGCATATCAATCACAAATTCCAGAAAATTCTATGGCATCGTATTTGATTGGAATGGGAAGCTACCAGCAAGTCTTCGATATGCTTAGCAATAGCATATCAAAGGTTCCTTCTCCTTCTTTTTTGTCTATTGACTGAATTCATTTCAATCCATTTCCTTGTCTATTCTTTTATGAAGTATAGTGTGTGTAATAGCAGACAATATGAACTTGCATATCATATTAAATGAATAATTAAGCGTTGTTGCATGATACAGGTATTGAGAACCAACAGTGGTACTGATTTTGTGCTTCCAGGGGACAATTATCCTTATTGGTTAGCCTATACAGGGGAAGGTTATTCAGTACCATTTCAAGTTCCTGAAGATAGTGATTGTCGCATGAAGGGAATGCTGTTGTGTGTTGTTTATTCATCAACCCCTGATAACATGGCAACTCAAAATCTTACTAATGTCTTCATCTTTAATTACACAAAGTGCACCATTCAGATATATAAGCAAGCAACAACAATGTTCTTTAGCGATGAAGACTGGCAGGGTGTAATATCAAATCTAGGACCCGGAGACAACGTGGAGATTTTTGTAGGTGTTGGTGATGGAATCACTGCTAAGAAAACAGCCGTGTATCTGATATATGGTCAGTCAATTACAATGAGAATGGAGTCACTTGGACTGAGTGCACAAGAATCACCTGAGCTGAGTGTGATTCTGTCACCTAAAATGAGTGCACAACCAACCACTGATGTAGAAATGAAGGCGAAGAAACCGAAGAAAAATATATTTGCAAAAATTAGAAACATTGTTAGAGTATGTTCATGTTTGGAGTAGAATACGGCACTCCATTGTTATCATTTAGAATTCTGTTGGTGTAATATATAACTAGAAAGAATTGTTTAAATATAAATTAATTTAAAAACAAAAAAGTAATTATTATATTGACTAAATTAAAAATTATTAGTATTTAAATTAGTTTTTATTTTTAACAAAAATTTATAATGTAATTGAATACAATATTTTTAATAGTTAGTGATAAAAAATTTAGAGATAATATTTTTAATTTCATGTTAAGATATAATTATAAATCATTTTTTACTTTTAATTTAATAAAAATAATAAAACTAAAAATCTTTTTTTTATTGGTTTCTATTTATCATATTATTAGAGATTTAAATTTTTGTTTCTATTATCTAAATTTTGATACCGATTTTCCAGTAAATAAACACTGCAAAATGTTCACCAATTTTTATGTCTCAATTATAAATTTATAGCATATTTCAAACCAGTAACTATAAATTTAATATAATGTTAAAATAGTTAATACTAATTTGGGTTAAATATGTTTTTAGTCCCTATACTTTGGGGTGATTTTGGTTTTAGTCCCTCTTTCAAACTATAGTACAATTTAGTCCTTCAACTTTAGAAAACTCTGGTTTTAGTCCTTTTTACCAAATTTTTTAAAGAGGGACTAAAACCAAATTTTTTTAAGGTTGAAGGACCAAATTGTACTATAGTTTGAAAGAGGGACTAAAACCAAAATCACCCCAAAGTATAGGGACTAAAAACATATTTAACCCTATTAATTTCAAAGTTAACATTTAAAAGTAATATTTTATTTTTTTTTTAAACGAAAGTTTAAATTAATAGTAATAAATTCAAAAATATATAAAATGCAAAATTAATAATTTATTTAGAGAAAGGCTGTACAAGACAATCTATGATATTGTACAACTTTAAAAAAATATTGGATGACTATACTATATTAAAAAGTCCCGAGCTCGGACTTTCTACATTTCTAAATTGACTGCTTTTTCTATTGGGAAACATTTATATTGTGCTTATACGATGTAATTTAATGGAGTAATTCATCAAGAATTTACAATTTTTTAAAATAGAATGATTTATTTGATGAAGAAATTGAAATAGAGAAATCTTAATATGAAATTTCAAATAATTAAAATAATATAATTTGAAATCATTAAAAAAAGAAAAAATTTAAATTCTTTCTTGTTCATTTTGAAAAAAGTCCACAAGTCTAAAAACATGACTCGTATCAATCTTCTTTCAGGCTGAGTTGGTTTAAGCCAAAGGACATCTTGAGTCAATCCTTGCTAAGTCAACCCGTGCTTAGTAACCAAAGGTTGTATCCAGTCACGTCAGACCAAAGGTCGAACTAAGTGGGGTCTAAGCCAAATGTTGAGTTAAGCCGAGTTTAGCGTGAAAGTCGAGCTAAGTCGGGTTTAGGTTGAAGGTCGAGCCGATTCAGTCTCGAGCCAAAGGTTGAGTCGAGTCTACCATAACCAAAAGTTTTGTAGAGTCGTCTTAGAATGAAGGTTGAGTTGAATTGGCTCAGGCCAGGGGTCGAGTCGAGTGGAACCGAGTTGAAGGTTGAGCTGAGTGGACTCAGATCAAAGATTGAGCTGAATCGACCTGAATTAAAGCTTGAGTCGAGGCGGCATAGGCTGAATGTCGAGCCGAGTCAAGCTCAAGCTCAAAAATCAAACTGAATTGGGTCTAGACCGAAGTTTGAGCCAAGTCCGCTTAGATTGAAGATTGAGACGAGTCGATTGGTAATGTCCTCATGTTTCTTGCTTCATTACCATCAGCCTATGACCCTCAGTAATTACCGACAGCCAAAATTCGTTGGTAATTACTGAGGACTATAGGTCGTCGGTAATGTTTTTCGACAAGATAATGGTGGTGTCTTAATTGTTGTGATGACATGTTTTGAACCTATGATGATATGTTTAAACTATTATTTGAAACAATAGGATTTGTGAATGGTTGTGTGAGATGAATGATGAAATGGAATGGTTTTGTTAGACACTAGAGATATGAATGTTTGGATGAGTTGTTATATTATGGTTATGATGTTTATGTTGCCTGTTAGCCTATCCTTGTATGTGTGTTAGAATGTGATGATTGTATATGTATGTTATTATACGAGAGCAAATGTTATTGCACATATTGATATGGATGCATAACAATGAGAAACTATGGGTTTGCTTTGAGGAAAGAACTTATTTTGTAAATGAACATTTTTAAAGAAAGGTTATTGTAGTACACTTTGATTTAATTATGATAGTTTTCTTTTATTTTACTCGGAGTTATTTGAACAAATAAATGAAAGTTTTAGTTTTCATTAATAAAAAATGGTGGCATTACAATGAATATGTTACTTATTTAGGTTAACAATAGTCAGTTAATATATTGTTAATTAGTGAGCACTCTTCACATTAAATATGAGTCATAGATTATTTTAATCTATAGACTAGTATTTAAAGATAACAAATTTCCTTACTTAATTTTCTCCTCTTACTCTCTTATAAATCCTTATTAGGTTTGTGGTCACTAAATCTTACATGATTAACTTCTTCCAAAACATTGTTCACAGAGTTATAGACCTTTTATGTTTTTGAATATAGTCAAAAGAAGATGATAGTAGGATATATTTCATTTTCTTCCCTTCCACAACTCATAAGAAGCCTTCAACAAAATAAGTCTTTTATAAATTCTATTAGGCAAATAACAAGTTTTATTTACTCTTTTGAAAAATTGTGGTAAATACTATTGTAATCACAAAACTTAACTTAATTAATTTAAATAATTAACTGTATATCTTGTAAAAAACTTTCACTTACCATTTTTTTTTTAAAAAAAGGTTAAAGTATAATAAAAAAAAAAGTTTAAATGAATTAGCATTGTGTTGTGAAAGTTTGTGTGGGTGTGAATGGGGTTTAGTAATTGTAGTAGAGGAGCAATAACATATATTCCCCACTTCACAAGGAAAACTTGTGCAGAAAACAATTTCCTTTTTGATGGAGTGAAAGAGAATCATGGCAGAAAAAAGGCATAAAAAACGAGGTGATAATCGATTATAATTGAAAGGCATAATCCATTTATAATATTACCATTCATTTGAAATCAAAGGTTAAATATCGAAATTCTTCAAATTCCAATTTGAAATTATAGACATAATTACTCTCAATTTTTCGAATTATTATATGTCAAAAGACAAATTGAAATCATTTCATATCTGTGAACATAAGACCAAATTATTAAAAACCATTTTCTACCCGTCTTTCTCCTTAATTTCAGCTTGTACATGGGACCATCTATCTCAGCACCCTTTCGTTTCTTTTCTAGTATTTTAGCGAGCATAAGCTTAAACAGTGATGATGCGCACTCATCAATCATCACGACCAATCTTCAAGTAGAAATAATTACAATGGCCTCTTTTAAAGATTTTCCTTTAAAAATTTATCTGTAATGGCCAAAGAGCATGCAATGCTTTATGTTTTATGCTGTAAAAAGAGACGCAGTTGCTTTTAAAATAAAAAAGTAAAGTTAATATTAATAATACAAATTCTAAAAGAATGTAAAAAAATTTTAAATTAGAAAATATAATACAAATTTTAAAATATATTGTAGAAAAGCATAATATATGAAGAAAAGAATGTAAAACATTTTGAAATTAGAAAATATAATACAAATTTTAAAATATATTGTAGAAAAGCATAATATATGTTGAAAAAAAAATCCAGAACATTCTACATAACAAAAAAATCTAGAATAATTTACATAAATTTTTACAAGCATTTTTTAGAAGAATATTTTATGACTCTATAAATACCTATGACTAAAACAATTACAAAATACATTTTTTCTAACTATCATTTTCACATATCTCTACATTTTCTCTATCTATCAACTACCCACAATCTAAAAATATTAATAGCTAAGATGTAATTTTTAAAAAAAAAAATTGAAAAGGATTTCCTATTGTTAGAGTAATATTTTGTTTATATGGTTGAAAGTGGGTGTTGGCCTAATTTCTCAAATTGCTAAAGTAAAATAGGTTATGTCATGATCTTAAAGGGCTTGCATGACTATAAAAAAGTTCTAATCTTCCGCGTACTTTGATTAGTTGTGTCTGTAAAGATCATCTATCTCACTGTGTCGCATTGATGCTTTCTTTTCTACCACTTCATGGGCTCATCGATTCCTTCCCAGGAATTTGCCTCTTCATCATCCAAACTCCCATGGATGTACGATGTGCTCATCAACTTTACCGGAGACAAAATCCGTAACAAATTTGTTTCCCATCTAGATTCTGCCCTTTCTAGTGTTGGATTTACCACTTTTCTTCACCACCACAATGCAGTGAAGCCAATGCACATCCAACAACAACAACCTATTCTGGATCTCTGTCGAGTAGCAATTGTTGTTTTCACCAAAACCTACTCTCAATCTGCTTGGTGTCTTTATGAACTTCAACAAATCATTGAATGGCACGAATTTTATTGCCGACATGTTTTGCCCGTATATTACGAAATTTCACCATCTGATGTACGTCTTCAGAAGGGTGATTTTGGAAAAGCCTTCGAAGCTACTGCATGTCAAACCTTTTCAAGACAACAACTCGAGCATGGGATATCCAGGTGGAGCCACGCACTCACCAAAGCAGCAAATTTCTTTGGATGGGATGAGAGCAATTACAGGTAAATAACTCACTCAGTCAAGAGAATTTTAAGATAGTGAGATTTAATTTTAGTATTAGATGACTTATTCTGCAATTGCTATTGAACTTGAAGGAGCGATGCTGAACTAGTAGACAAAATTGTTAAGACTGTTCTTAATTTATCAGTCTTATCTGCTACTAAATTTCCAGTTGGATTACAACCCAAGGTACAAGATCTTNTTCGAACTATCAAANATAAATCCACGGAAGTTTGTACAATAGGGATATGTGGAATGGAAGGATCTGGTAAAACCACCCTTGCCAAAGCTATCTACCATCAAATTCATGGTACATTCACGGAGAAAAGTTTCATTGAAGTTACTCTAGAAGGTAAAGGAATAAGAAGTTGTGTTAGTTTACAAGAACAACTTCTTTCAGATGTCTTAAAAACAAAGGTGAAAATACCTGGAGATGAGATGGGAAGATGTATGATTCGAGAAAGACTTAATGGGAAAAGGGTGCTCATTGTACTTGACGATGTGAATCAGTATGGTCCATTAGACCTGTGGGAAACTAGTTCATGCTTCGGTGAAGGTACTGTAATAATCATTACAACAAGAGATGAATACCTACTTAGGAGACATCAAGCTGACTCTGTTTTTCGGATAAATCTAATGAACGAAAACGAGTCTCTTGAGCTTCTTAGTTGGCACGCATTTAGAGAAGCAAAACCAAAAGAAGAATACGATTACCTGGCAAGAAGAGTAATTTTTCATTGTAGAGGACTACCTCTGACTCTTGAAGTCATTGGAGCTTATTTATTTGAAACGAGCAGAAAAAAATGGGAAGTTGTATGGTATAAATTAGGGAAAATTCCGTATGACAATGTTCAACTGATATTAAAAATAAGCATTGATGGTTTACGCAATGAAATGGAAAAAGCTTTATTCCTTGATGTTTGTAGATTCTTTGTTGGTAAAAGCAAAGCTTATGTTACGAAGATCCTAGACGGCTGTAAAGTAGACGTTGATAATGGAATAAGAGTTTTGATAGAGCGTAACCTCATAAAACTTAAAAGAAACAATAAATTTGGAATGCATCATTTGCTACCAGGAATGGCAATGCAAATTGTTGCTCAAGAGCATCCATCATATGCACGGGAAGAGACTGATGTGAGAACATTCTTTATATATGGTTTTGAAACTCTTGTGCAAAATGTTTGCTTTCTCATGCGCAATACATTTGTTTTTTCTCAGGTCTTTTGGAGATTTCCTGATAAACTGTTTTCAACCGGAAAAGATTGCTTCAAACCTTATCCTTTGGAGATAAGACACAAATCAAGAGTGCTGAAACTCGCTGGAAATCATGGGTACCTTCGGAATTCTTCAGAATTCGTAGCTTACGACTTTAATCTGTATGATGATGCAGTATCGATTGATTTAAGACACAGTTTGCTTGGACACGACTGGAAAAAACTGCAGGTTTTTGTAATATGTTATTTCTTTCAAAACTTCTAGCTTAATTAAATTAAAAATATTACCTGTTTCCATTTATAGCTATTTCATTTTTTTATTTTCTTTTCTAATATTTTATCCTGAAGGTTTTGGCGTGGCTAAAAGTCCTGAATCTTAGTCATTCCAAGTACTTAACAAAAACTCCTGACTTTTCGAGACTTCCAAGTCTTGAACAACTCATTCTCAAAGATTGCCCTAGATTGCGCCAATTACACCAATCTATTGGATGTCTTTGCAATCTTACACTGCTAAATTTGAAGGACTGCATATGTCTAAGCAATCTCCCGAGAAAGATATATATGTTGAAATCTTTAAAAACTCTCATTCTCTCTGGTTGTTCGAAGATTTATCTAATGGAAAAGGATATAGTCCAAATGGAATCCTTGATATCTCTAATTTCTGAAAATACAGCCATTAAACAAGTGCCTTTTTCAATTGTAAGCTCAAGAAACATTGGATATATATCTTTACATCGATTTGAGGGACTGTCACGTAATCTTTTTCATTTTATCATTCGGTCTCGGATGTCACTAACAATCAATCCCCTGTCTTATATTCATTCGTTCATGGATACGGAGGATAATAGTTGGGATGTTATCGCACCATTCTTTAGCAGCCTTGTAAATCTTCGAAGCGTTTTGGTTCACTGTGACCCCGAGTTTCAACTATCTCAGCAAGTGAAAACTATTCTGGTTGAATATGGCGTGAATATTACAGAATCAAGAATTTCAAAGCATTGCTTCAGGTCTTCTTTGGTTGGTGTTGGAAGATACAATGAATTCTTAAGTACTGTAAGTAATCGCATACATGAGGTTCTTCTTTCGCTTTCCTTTCACTTATTACATTCACCATGATTTTAGCAATTAAATATAAAGTAATCCTAATGGATTTTAATGACAAAAATAATGATTGCAGAGGATAAATTGAATAGCAGAATTAGATAAAATAGTAAAATTTTTATCTCATGGTATAGGTATTGGAAAGCAGTGAGTCAGGTGATGTTTCTCTTCCAAGTGACAATGATCCTTATTGGTTGGCCCATATAGGTGAGGGACATTCTGTTTCGTTCACTGTGCCTCAAGATCGTGTCATGAAGGGAATAGTTTTGTATGTTGTTTATTTATCAACCCCGGGAATCGTGACAACTGAATGTTTTACAAGTGTCTTAATTGTTAATTACACAAAGTCCACACTACTTATGCACAACCATGGCACAGTAATTTCCTTTAATGATGAAGATTGCCATGATATAATGTCAAATTTAGGATCAGGAGACAAGGTGGAGATTTTTGTGACTTTTGGTCATAGATTAATGGTCAAGAACACAGCTGTCTATTTGATATGTTGTGAATCACAAGACTTGGAAAGAGAGCCTGCGCTTAACAAAAATTCCCTCATTACATTCTTTAAGAAAATTGTAATGTGACTTCTGCCAATTCATATATCATCTTTGAGAACAGCAGAATCCTTTAGTTATGGAATTAATCCTAGAGTCCTCGATTTCTACTGTTTTTTTATCCTTTGTTTTTTCTCTAGTGCAGCTTATAGTGAACAAAATCATGTTTATTGTACTATGTGTTTTTGTCTTCACAGTGTTTTCGTGGCTTTACTTCAGCTGTTTATAGTATTTCTTTTTCTGCTCTTGCTACTTATTTCAATTCTTCTCCTTTTCAGCGTATGTATTTTATTAAGAAATGTTCTTAAAATAAGGCATTGCTTTATGAAATAAAGATAGCTGATTGTTAAACATAACCGTAACTTCATCCCTTTATTTAAAAACAAAGTGAAACAAATTTTTATTAGTATTTTGAGGATGTTAAAGAAATAGTTGATGCGATAGAGAAAATTTGGAGATAGTAGAATGTGAAAGTATTAGTTGGTAGAAATGTATTAGTTGTCTTAGTTATGATAGATGTTGCTTAGATCAAATGGTAGAATACACAGGTATTTATAGATCCATAGATTATTCTAGAACATGTTAGCCACAACTTACGTGGAATGTGCTGCATTTTTACTTATGTAGAATATTCTTGATTTTTTTCATCCTATATTATGCTTTTCTACAATATTCTAGAATTTTTATTAAATTTTAGTACTTCTATCTTAGGATTTTCTATATTCTTCTAGAATTTGCATTACACTTTAATACTCCTCCTTGATGTAAATTCAGTAACTCCAAGCATTATGCGCAGTAGTTCAAATCTTGGTCTTGGTAACGCCTTCGAAAAAATATATGCAATTTGGTCTTCTGTTGGGCAGTACTCAAGTCGAATTTGTTTAGTTATCTCTTCATCTCAAATGAAGTGATATTTAATGGCTATGTGTTTTGTTCTTTGATGATAGACTGTATTTTTTGCTATTGATATTGTCTCTTCATCTTGTGATTCACCCATTTGATCAAGTATTCTTCATAGCCATATTGTTTTACTCATGGTTTCAGTAGTTGCTACATACTTTGCTTCTATTGTTGATTGTGCCACGGTTGCTTGCTTCTTTGAAGCCCAAGATAAAATACCTAATCCTAGTGAGAAAGCATATTCTGATGTACTCTTCATGTGTCATCCATTGATCCTGCCCAATCACTATTTATGTAGCCAATCATCCTTGAGTCAGTCAAGGTTTTGTACCATATATGAAACTCCTTTGTGCCATGTAGATATCTTAAAATTCTTTTTCCTACTCCATAATAAATCTAACTTGGCTTTTGCATGAATCTTTGATAGAAGACATGTAGCATACTAATGTTTGGTTGTGTGGCTGTGAGATACGAGAGATTTCCAATCAAACTCTTGTAGCATGATGCATCTACGTCTTGTGCTTCTGAGATACGAGAGATTGTGGTTGGCATCATTTTGAAAGTGATGTGGTTCTAATAGCATGATTGTGATTTGAATTCCTTTGTTGGTTTAGATGTTTTGAGCAGTGTGGGTGAGTATGTTTATTGTTGTTATCAGATGTTGTTTCTGTTAGCTCACCCTTACTTGTTTGTTTGTGTTGTGCGATAATCGTATAACTTGTACGGTTATGCAAGAGTAGATGATAGTACATATGTTGTGGTCGTTATGTGGAGCGAGGAGACACATAGCAAAATATTATGGGGATACTTGAAAGGCATTTAAGACAATTTTTTATGTAATATTTTGGAATATTATGTGTACTAGGGACCACCGACCGGCCATGGTCAATGCCGGACGGTAGACCATCACTATCCGGCATTATCTGGTGTAGGCGAAGGCGGCGGTAGAAAAAGGATCCCCCGAACGGACCCAACAGCTAACGCCCTAGCTTTCGTGTCATTCCACTTTCCGCCGATACTGACAGCTAAGGATTACTGTCCGGCTACACCACGACCGGATGGACAGATACAAAGGTCCACCCGAAGAATGAGATTTAAGGGGAGGCGTACGGTCGGCACAATGACCGGACGGTCACGATCAACAGGTTTAAGGTAAGTATGAAAAGATTAGCGTAATCCTGTGTTTTAGATGGCTGGGCCACAATTGGGCCTTAATTAAGGTAACCTTAATACCAGGCCCATATCTACCACTATAAATATGAGTCAAAGGCCACAGGTAGACAGGTTCATTTATTGCACATTTAATTCTGAATTAAGATACCCGATCGGATAACCAAACTGACTTAAGCATCGGAGTGCCTTTAGCAGGTACCCTCCGGGAGTCTGGAGCACAGGAGCACGAGAGGGAATTCGGACAGGAGGTGAAGCAGAGGAAATTGTGTAGGTGACTTGGATCTNNGNC
>NC_028359.1:10816756-10902369 GCF_000741045.1 Vigna radiata var. radiata | reverse complement strand
GNCNNAGATCCAAGTCACCTACACAATTTCCTCTGCTTCACCTCCTGTCCGAATTCCCTCTCGTGCTCCTGTGCTCCAGACTCCCGGAGGGTACCTGCTAAAGGCACTCCGATGCTTAAGTCAGTTTGGTTATCCGATCGGGTATCTTAATTCAGAATTAAATGTGCAATAAATGAACCTGTCTACCTGTGGCCTTTGACTCATATTTATAGTGGTAGATATGGGCCTGGTATTAAGGTTACCTTAATTAAGGCCCAATTGTGGCCCAGCCATCTAAAACACAGGATTACGCTAATCTTTTCATACTTACCTTAAACCTGTTGATCGTGACCGTCCGGTCATTGTGCCGACCGTACGCCTCCCCTTAAATCTCATTCTTCGGGTGGACCTTTGTATCTGTCCGTCCGGTCGTGGTGTAGCCGGACAATAATCCTTAGCTGTCAGTATCGGCGGAAAGTGGAATGACACGAAAGCTAGGGCGTTAGCTGTTGGGTCCGTTCGGGGGATCCTTTTTCTACCGCCACCTTCGCCTACACCAGATAATGTCGGATAGTGATGGTCTACCGTCCGGCATTGACCATGGCCGGTCGGTGGTCCCTAGTACATTATGTTTTTTTTTTAAACTTAAATTAATGAGATTTTCGCTTAGTTTTGTTTTAGTTCGCGATGTTTAAATAAAATTTTATCTATTATTTTTTCGAAATGGTATCAGAGTTAAGTATTTCGTAAGTAAAGAATGTTTTATAAATTGATTAAAATTAAATCAGTAAGTGGTTTATTACAAATAAAGCATGTTAGACATCACTATGAGTTGCATATTAGTGATGCAGACACAAAAGTCTATCAATAAGTCTTTATCATATGAAAATTCATTAAAAATAAAAAAATAAAAATAAATAAAAGAATACAAAACGTGGGACGAATGGGAGACCACACCAAACCCATGATAAAAATTACACTTCACTTTCCAAGACAAAATTCATGATAAAAACTATGACACGCTAAAGAAAAATCACTTCCCCACCAAAGTCTTTAAAAGTCAACTCTCCAAGCATGCTCTAATACATTAATACATAAATAGCCTGCCTAAATTAGGCACAAATAGAAGATTGTACTCTTAAAAAGATTGAAAAACTATCGACATATTCACCCTAATTTCTTCTAAAAATATTAGCGGATGGAATAACATGCCCAACAAACAACAGATATCGCTAGGATATGCTCTAACCATAGCTCTGACATCATGTTAAGAAGTGGACTTTAGGCCTAACTCAACCCCACAACACCAACTTATAAGGTGAGATTTGCATCCACTTATATATTATAAATTAGTCTTATCTTTAGTCTACGTGAGACTTCCAACATGCACTATCAACATTCACTTTAAATCAATTAGTAGTAAAGTTAATTCAATATAACAAGTATTGACATGTTTCAATTTTAGAACATAAGTAAAAATATTATAGTTTAAGTAAAAAAAATTCCTTTAGTTAATTTTCACTTAAAATTTTTTTATTGTTGAGCTATTTTGAACATATATGAGGTTTTTAATAATTTTTATATGGATTTATTAAAGAAAAAGTTAACTATGCATTGAACATTGAAACGTATCTTTTACCTTTACTTTTTGCTTTCTAAATATAAATGTTTAGGCATTTCTTAAAGATTAATTAGGTATTAAATTTAATTTTTCTTTTACTAAACATATTGATAATTCTCATAAACACAAAATATATACTCATTTATAAATTGATAAAATTAAAATTATTTTATGTGATTTTTTTTACTCAAAATGAAACATGTTAGGACTTATACTATACTAGTGGTTTACTAGAGTTGTCAAAACGGGTAACCCGACCCGACCCAGCTCGACCCACCACGGGTTGGTCACTTAGTGAGCCAACCCAACCCGACTCATTTATTAGCGAGCCAGAAAAACTTGAACCCGGCCCGACCCACCACGGGTTGGTGGGTAAACGGGTTGGCTCATTAGCCCATTTAATTACATTTTTTTAAATAAAAAAATACAAACTTTCCGTAATTTAAATTTAAACAAATTTCACTCCCAAAATTTTATGTTAAAATAATTCAAAATAATAATAAAAGGTAGAATATAATTCAAATTGAAAGATATCAAAAAAGAATCCGTACTCAACAACATCAAAAAATTAATAGTGTAATCTATAACATAATTTTCCAAATTCAAAGATATCAAAAACAGCTTGTTCAAATAATGTATAATCAAATTGTTTAAAACAAACTCTCATGTGAGGAAAAAAATCATTCCATGTCTTCAAATCTCCCACAACAAAAAATAAATTTACAAACCCCTATTTTTGTCATTATAGGGTTTTTGAAAAAAAAAAGAAAGATAAAGAGAAGTGAGAAAACAAAAATGTGGAGAAAAGAGAAGAAAAAGAACGGTGTTTTCCTTACTCCTTGAAGAATTTCAGTGAAGTGAGAGTGAGAGTACAGTCAAATTAGAGCAAGTACCGTGAGAGTGATTTGTGAGGGTAGAGGTTACTTTTTTGGTATACATAGTGAGTGAAGAGAGTATTTTATTTTTTAGGATTTCATAAATAAAATAATAAATTAAAAAAATAAAATTAGGTAGGTGGATTGGTGGGCCAACCCGGCTCACCACGGGTTCAACCCGCATGAGCCGGGTCTAAATGAGCCGGGTTGAAATCTGACCCGCATATAGGTAGGTTGTATTTTTCAAACCCAACCCAGCCCGAACCCGTGACGGGCCGGGTTGACCCGCGGATTGTGACCCATTTTGACGACTCTACTTTTTGCTTTCTAAATATAAATGTTTAGGTATTTCTTAAAGATTAATTAGGTATTAAATTTAATTTTTCTTTTACTAAACATATTGATAATTCTCATAAACACAAAATATATACTCATTTATAAANGTATTAAATTTAATTTTTCTTTTACTAAACATATTGATAATTCTCATAAACACAAAATATATACTCATTTATAAATTGATAAAATTAAAATTATTGTATGTGATTTTTTTTACTCAAAATGAAACATGTTAGGACTTATACTATACTAGTGGTTTTACTTTAATTATTTACTAAAAGGAAATTGATTTGTCTTGATGTTTTCCAAAACGGCATTTATACTTTCTACTTTGTTTCATTACAAGAATAACCTCTTTAAGAGATATTTGGGTATTTGTGTGCAGTGAAATATGCTCATGTTATTTAAAGGGATATCTGCATACTATAAAAGAGACTTAATGTTTTAAAAATAAAGTAAAGTTAATATGTAATTTTAAATAAAATAGTAAATATTTCATAGTAATTAGTGTAATATACTTTTTTGTGATTCAAAGTGGGTGCTGTTCAAAGTAAAAAATGTTCAGTGATGGTCTTAACGCGTTTCGAGGATAATTAAAAAATGTAATTTGACTAGCTTTAGTTTTATCAGTGATGGTCTGTACAGATAATCCTCGTTGAGAGTGTTTCATTATTGCTTTCTTTCCTAAAAATTCATTACCTCATCGATTCCTTCCATGGAATTTGCGTCTTCATCAACCAAACTCCCACGGTATTACGACGTACTCATCAACTTCAATGGAGAAGACATTCTTAGGAAATTTGTTTCTCATCTCGATTCTGCCCTCTCGTCCGTTGGACTCACTAATTTCCTTCATCATCAGAATGCAGTGGAGTCAATGCACGTCCAACAACCAATTCTCAGTCTGTGTCGGTAGTAATAGTTGTTTTCACCAAAACCTATTCTGAATCTGCTTGGTGTCTTCATCAGCTTCAAAAAATCATTCAATGGCACCAAACTTATTGCCGACATGTTCTGCCTGTATATTACGAAATTCAGCCATCTGATGTACGTCTTCAGAAGGGTGATTTTGGAAAGGCCTTCAAAGCAACTGCACATCAAACATTTTCAGCACAACAACTTGAGCATGGCATGTCCAGATGGAGCCACGCACTCACCAAAGCTGCAAATTTCTTTGGGTGGGATGAGAGTAATTACAGGTATATCACTTACTCAACAATATTTCAGGCTTGTGATTTAACTTTGTTAATACATGACTTCTATTAAACTTGAAGGAGTGATGCTGAACTAGTGCACCGAATTGTTAAGAGCGTTCTTAATTCATCAGTTTTCTCTGCTACTAAATTCCCAGTTGGATTACAATACCCAGTAGAAGAACTAATTCAAACTATAAAAAATAAATCCATGGATGTTTGTACAATAGGGATATGTGGAATGAGAGGATCAGGTAAAACCACCCTTGCCAAAGCCATCTACCATAAAATCCATGGTACATTCATGCATAAAAGTTTCATTGAAGGTATTGCACAATTTAGTGAACCAAGAGGGGGTATTCATTTTCAGGAACAACTTCTGTCAGATGTTATAAAAACAAAGGTGAAGATAGATACCCTTGAGATGGGAAGAAATATGATTCGGGACAGACTTTTGGGGAAAAGGCTACTCATTGTACTTGACGATATGGATGACTATCTTTCATTATTATATCTAAGGGAAAGTCGTTCATGGTTAAGTAAAGGAACTGTAATAATCATGACAACAACAGACGACGACCTATTTAGGAAATATCAAGTTCAATCTGTTTTTCGGATAAATCCAATGAATGAAAATAGGTCCCTTGAGCTTCTTAGTTGGCACGCATTTAGAGAAGCAAAACCTAAAGAAGAATACGATTACCTTGCAAGAAGATTAATTTCTCTTTGTGGAGGACTACCTCTAGTTCTTGAAGTCATTGGAAGTATCTTATTTGAAAGGACGGAAGAGGAATGGTATAGTGTATTGTTTAAATTAGAGAAAATTCCCTATTACAATGTTCAACAGAAATTGAAAATAAGCTTAGACCGTTTACGTAATCAATTGGAAAGGAATTTATTCCTTGATTTATGTTGTTTCTTTGTTGGTAAGGACAGAGCCTATGCTACGAAAATCTTAAGTAGCTCTGTAGTAGAAGCTGATAGTGAAACAGGTGTTCTACATGACTTTAGAGTAGACTTTGATAGTGGAATAAGAGTTCTCCTGAAGCGTAACCTCATTAAAGTCAAAAGGAATAACAAATTTGGAATGCATCCTTTACTACAAGAAATGGGAAGAGCAATTTTTCGTGAAACTTCAAGAGGGAAACGTTGGAAGAACGGTCAACTATTGTTTGATGTGGATGCAGAATATGCATTGAAAGTGAATGCTGTAAGAACATTCTTTGTATGTGATTTGAAACATCTTTTGAAAGTGTTTAATTTCTCGTACGCAATGCATTTTTTCTTTTTTTGCTCTTTACATCACAGGGGAGAAAAGACTATCAGGTATTGCTTTCAACTAGAAGAAAACCATCAAGACTGCCGAAGGACGCTGTAAATTCTGAGAACCTTTCTCCGAGACTGAGATGGATTAGTTTCCATGGGTTTTCTATGCAATACATACCCAACGTCTTTAATGCGCATGATACAATAGCGATTGATCTAAAACACAGTCTTCCTCAATTCTTTTGGCAAGAACTCCAGGTTTTATTATGAGCCATTCTTCATTACAACATAGCTTAATTAAAATAAAATAGTGACTTGCTACTGTCTCATTTTTTATTTTCCTAGCTAATATTTATCAAAAACTATCTTGGTGTAGGTTTTGAGATCACTAAAAGTCCTTAACCTTAGTCACTCCATATACTTAACAGAAATAGCTGACTTTTCGAGGCTACCAAATCTTGAAGAACTCATTCTAAAAGATTGTCCGAGATTGCGGGAAATACACCAATCTATTGGACATCTCTGTTTTCTTATACTACTCAATTTGAAGGACTGTAAACGTCTAAGCAATCTCCCCCAAGAGATATATAATTTGAAATCTTTAAGAACTCTTATCCTCTCTGGATGTTCGAATATTGACCCAATGGAGAAAGATATAATACAAACGAAATCCTTGATAACTCTAGTTGCTGAAAATACAACTGTGAAAAAAGTGCCTTTTTCAATTGTAAGTTCAAAAGCCATTGGATATATATCCTTACGAGGATTTGAGAGATTGTCATGTGATCCTTTTCCTTCAATCATTATTCGGTCTTGGATGTTGCCAATAATGAATTCCATATCTTATATTAATTCGAATTGTGTAGATATGGAGGATAATAGTAGGTATGATATTGCGCCATTGCTTGGCAACTTGGCAAATCTTCGAAGTGTTTTGGTGCAATGTGACACCGAGTTTCAACTATCTAATCAAGTAAAAAATATTCTGGTCGACTATTTTTCGAATATTACCGAATCAGAAATTTCAAAGCAGCATTTCAGGTCATCTTTGATCGGTGTTGGAGCATACCATGAATTCTTCAATGCTGTCAGCAATAACATATCTGAGGTTCTTCTCTCCCTTTTTCTTTGTTTATTTCATTCTCCATCATTTTAGCTATTAATTAAGAGAACGGAGAATAATCATAATAAAGTATCTAAGAGAAACTACAATTCTATACTTTTAGCACTTGTCGCCTCTAGAGCTACTCAACTTTATCCAAAAGTATTTGATTTTAATAATCGAATAATCAAATGATCATGCTTATACTAAGTACTAGGAAATTCATTTCCTCTTTCTTGCCTGACTAGTTTGTTCATTTTTTTATACTGAATGATTATATATACTGAAAGAGACTAAAACAAAAATGGATTCTAAATCCCTAATGACAAGATATATACACAACGAAACTACGAATCAAATTTATTTTAATTCCATTGGTATGCTTTAATTGAGTATTGGATTTTGTAATCTTTATCGACAAATAATGATTGTAGAAGACAATATCAATAGGAAAATTAAATAAATGACTAAGCTCTTATCTCATGGTACAGGTATTGGCAAGTAGTGAGTCTTCTGATGTCTCTCTTCCAAGTGATAACCCCCCTTATTGGTTGGCCCATATGGGTGAGGGAGATTCTGTTTCTTTCACTGTGCCTCCAGATAATGCCATGAAGGGATTGTTTCTGTGTGTTTTTTATGTATCAACCCCTGAAATTGTGGCAACTGAAGGTCTTAGAAGTGTGTTAATTGTTAATTACACAAAGTGCACATTGCAGATACACATGCATGGCAAAATAATTTCCTTTAATGATATAGATTGGGAGGCTATAAGGTCAAATTTAGGATCAGGAGACAAGGTGGAGATTTTTGTCACTTTTTCTCAAGGAGTGGTGGTCAAGAATACACATGTCTATCTTATATGTGGTGAATCACATTACCGTGAAAAGGTGTTTACTCAAAAAAAAATGATCTCCATAGATTCATAAAGAAAAATTGTTGAAGAATCCCTTTACTTATGGAATTAATCTGTGCCCTTGATTGCAATGCATTTTTTTTCCATCCTTTCCTTGTTTTTCTTTAGAGTATAGCTTATAGTTAAGAAATTCATGTTTGCTTTATCCTGTTTCTCACTGCTCACATTGTGCTTCCTTGGCTTCACTTGAGCTGTTTATTGTATTTGTTTTCTTCTTACTTTTTTTTCAATTCTTTTACTTTTAAACATATAATATCTCATTAAGAAATCTTCTTAAAAAGCATGCATTATGAAATAAAGACAGACGTTGTTCGATATTCTGTTAGGTGTTCTGTTTTTCTCTCTGCTAGGTAGTCTCTGTTTTTTCTTTCAACATAATAAGCACCTTAGCCTCATCCCTTTACTCTGTTTTGATGTGTTTTTATTTATAATAATATATCAATCTTTTCAATTGGCATTCATTATAGTTTTTAGTTGTACGTTTTGAATTAATTTTTTTTTTCTCAAATATAGCCATGATCTTACAAATTATTTTAATTTTGTTAAAAATTATTTTAAACTTAATTCTTATAAATTAATATTCATTTGATATGACCAAATATAATATTTTAAAAGATCCAAAAAAAAAAAGAACTATTTTGATAAGTACAATTAATATTTATACTATCGTGGGAAACAATTTTATTCTCATTTTAGACTTTATCCCGATTGTCTAATTGACACATGTTATGATAAACTTGAAATTTTGCATTTTCAAATGTTTTTTGCATAGAAAGTTCATTCCTATATCTTGTTCTGGTAATCACTTTTATAGTAAGGTGTGAACCTTCTCTTGCAATCACTTCAGAAGATTGAATAAACTTTCATTTTGTGAGATAACCTTAAGGGTCTACTTTGGTTTTTATTATTCATATCTTGGATAGATTTTGAAGTAACAAATCCTTCTTGAAGTAACAACTCTCTGAGTAAAGGTTTATGGAAACGTTATAGATAGACCAACATATGATAGTGTAAATTTCATTAAAATTCCTAGTCAAGAAAATGAGTGGTTGATTGATTGTGTAACAGTGCTTAATAGTGACTCACAGATATATGAAATGGAAGGATAGTATATTCTCTTCTTACTGTGAATGGTCCTTGATGAAAATGCAAGCAAAAGTTCGTGTAACAGAATTTGACAGAAAAATAGAGAAAAGAAACACAGAAAGCAATAAGAATGTTCAGAGAAAACGTAATGACAACCACATACTCCTATCTCTCCTCTAACGACTTTTTATTTATGCGCTCCTGCCCAATCGAAATCTTGGAGCCTCACGTTATTTCTTCTCACGCGCCTAAATCCACGTGCTTCTTGTTCTTCACTCGTTACAATTCCTCCCCCTTTAAAATTAACCTTGTCCTCAAGGTTGAAGTTTGGATAGGCTTTATGCAAGGTAACTTCATCTTCCCATGTAGGAGCCGAGTCTTCTAACCCCTCCCATTGAATCAAAAATTGCTTGATTGTCTGATTCCCTTGCAGAATATGACGAACTTTAAGCACAGCAGCAGGATAAATGATAGGCGGAGTGTCTGAATCGATAGTGATTGCTGGAATATATTGTTGAGTGTGATCTCCCTTACAAGGTTTTAATTGAGAAGAGTGGAAGACTGGGTGAATTTTCGCTGATTGTGGCAAGAGCAACTTATAAGCAACAAAGCCAATTCTTTCAACAATAGGAAATGGACCAAAGTACTTCATGCCTAATTTATGATTCTTTCTAAGAGCCATTGAATGTTGTCTGTACGGTTGTAACCTGACGAGCATCATATCATCAATGTTAAAGTCCACGTGTTTGCGTTTTGTATCAGCATATCGCTTCATGTGTTGCTGAGAACGTATTAAGTTCTGTTTTAGTTTGCTGATTATATCTTGTCTTTTACGAAGCTCATCCTAGACTGAGGGAGGATCATACGAAGTAACACTATACTGAATCAATTGTGGCAGTTCTCTTCCATACACAACTTTAAATGGAGTCATACCACTGCTATGATGATAAGCAGTGTTGTACCAAAACTCAGCCCAAGGTAAAAATTTGACCCATTCTTTAGGAGACTCATAAGTATAGCACCGTAAATACATCTCCAAGCATTTATTGAGAGCTTCAGACTGGCCATCCGATTGTGGGTGATAAGCAGTGCTCATGTTCAAAGTAGTGCCACTTAGTTTAAATAAGTGCTGCCAGAAGTTACTTACAAACACCTTATCTCTGTCGGATACAATAGTCTTTGGAAAACCATGTAATTTGATGACAGTTTTCACAAAAGCTTCAGCTACCTGTTTGCTGTTGTAATCGGCTTTCAAGGGGCAGAAATGAGCATACTTGGAAAGTCGGTCAATCACGACCATAATCACAGTATGGCCTTGGGACTTTGGAAGGTGAGTGATAAAATCCATAGCCACATCCTCCCAAATCTGATTTGGCACTGGTAAAGGTTGTAGCAGACCCAAGGGAAGAGAATTGACTGATTTTGCCTGTTGACAGATCATGCAATTTTGAACGAATTGCTTCACATCCTGTTGCATTCCAGCCCAATAGAATTGTTGTGCTAGTCTATTAAAAGTGCAAGTGATTCGGGCATGACCTCCTAAAGGAGAATTGTGAAATTCGTCAAGCAACTTTTTAACGAGATCATGAGATGCAGGTATGACGAGCCTGTCCTTCCAGTAAAGTAGGCCATCATGAACTGCATAATGTGGAACCAAATGTCTGTTGTTTACACAATCATCAATGATCTTCTTCAGCTCGACATCATCATTAAGAGCGCTTCGTAACTCCGGTATGAAGTGTAATTGAGGCTTTGACTAGGCCATCATGAAGGATCGGGATAAAGAATCAGCAACCACATTTTCTTTTCCTGCTTTATATTCTATTGTAAAGTCATATCCCAGCAGTTTATGTATCCATTTCTGTTGTTCAGGTGTTTGAATTGCCTGTTCCGTGAGACTTCTCAAGCTCCTTTGGTTCGTTCGAATCACAAACTTATGACCCAAAAGATAATGTCTAAATTTGGCCACAGCTTCCGTAATGGCAAAAAACTCCCTCACATAAGCAGACTGTCTTTGTAGTCTAGGATTCAGCTTCTTTGAAAAGTAGGCAATGGGATGGTTGTTCTGAATAAGCACTGCTCCAATGGCTGACCTAGAAGCATCAGTTTCCAGCACAAATGGAATAGTGAAATCAGGAAGCATAAGCACAGGAGCTTGAGTCACAGCAGCTTTTAATGCGTCAAAAGCATGAGTTGCTTCTTCATCCCATTTAAAACAATCCTTTTTGAGAAGATTGGTTAAAGGTCCCGCAATAGAGGCATAGTGCCTGATAAATCTTCTATAATATCCTGTAAGTCCCAAAAAACCTCTCAATTGTTTGAGGTTGGTGGGAATACTCCATTGCATTACGGCCTGAATTTTCTCTTGGTTCATGGCGACGCCTTTTCCTGAAACCTTATGACCCAAATAATCCACCTCTTGTAAACCAAAACTACACTTTGACAATTTGGCATATAATTGGTGGTGGTGTAGAATCTGTAGAACTATTTCTAGATGCTTTAGGTGTTCTCCCCATGTTGGGCTGTATACTAAGATATCATCAAAGAAAACTAAGACAAATTTCCTTAATTTTCCTTGAAAAATGTCATTCATAAGGGCCTGAAAGTAGCAGGGGCATTGGTTAAACCAAATGGCATCACCAACCATTCATAATGCCCTTGATGCGTTCGAAAGGCTATCTTGTGCCTATCCTCCTCTTTAATCAGTATTTGGTGATACCCCGATCTTAGATCTAATTTAGAGAAGAATTGTGCCCTATACAGCTCGTCAAGTAATTCATCCACAGTGGGAATAGGGAAGCTATCTTTGACTGTTATAGCATTTAAAGCTCTATAATCTGTGCAAAATCTCCAAGTATCATCCTTCTTCCTAACCAGTATAATGGGTGAAGAAAAAGGGCTCGTGGATGGAATAATAATTCCTGCCCGCAACATCTCTGATATCATTTTCTCAATTTGTAACTTCTGACTGTGAGGGTACCGGTAAGGACGGACCTTCACAGGGCTAGCACCTTCAACTAAAGGAATGGAATGGTTTTGTTGCCGATCAAGGGGTAATCCAGTCGGAATATCAAAAATTGTTTTGTATTGCTGGAGCAGCAACACCAATTCAGGCTCCATGTTATCGGGGAGATCAAGCAATTGGTCGTTGCGTGTGTGATAGCTGTGAATCTGCAAGGAATATAATTCAGCAATTGCCTTTGTGTGACACATTCTCTTAAAGTGATTGAAATTAGCTGGCTGTGGCAGGGGGGAATGGTCGCCACGAAGAGTGACAAATTGATCCCCAACATAAAACTTGATAGATAAGCTGCTATAATCAGAGACATGAGGTCCCAATGTGGCTAGCCAAGCAGCTCCTAACACCAAATCAGCTCCTGAAACCGAAAGTAAGTAAACAGGTAATTGCAACATATAACCTTGAATTTTAACTTGTAAATCCTTGATGAGTCCTTCCGCTACCAAGGCATTACCATTACCGACCAAAACTTGAAAGTTGGGAATAGGTTCCACTGGAAGTTTCAAACAGTGAGCAATGCGGGGTTGCAGGAAATTATTTGAGCTTCCACTATCGAGAAGTACTTGTACCATCATTCCATTAATAGAGCCTTTAAACTTCAGTGCCTAATCCTGAAGAGCCCTTTAATGCATTGTATGAAAGATGGTGTTCCACGGCAGGTGGAGGTTCAGTCTCCCCAAGGTCTTCCGGAGGGTCATGTTGAACATCAAGTATTTCATCTTCATCAACTTGCAACACAAAATACTGTTTATTAGGACACCTATGAGACATGGTAAATTTCTCATCACATGTAAAGCAGAGTCCCTTCTCGCGTCGTAGTTGCATTTCTGCGGTAGTAAGCTTTTTCACAAAATTTGGTTTGGTGTTGGAAGGGAATGGGGAGGCATGCGGGGAAAATAACAATGGTGGTAAGCTGGTGGATCTTATGGATTGCGAGGTCGTGGGGCTTGTGTTTGTGGCTTGTGTTTTGGGATAATAGGGACTATTATGGAACCGGTTTCTGGGTATGTATTTCTCCTCATACAACTTGGCTAAAGAGACACACCGCAACAGAGAAGCAGGGTTTGGGGCAATAACATCACGTTTGAGATCTGGTTTCAATCATCCGACAAAGCAATCGAGGAGAGCCTCAGCCGTGATACCCTGGACACAGTTGGCTAGAGAAGTAAACTGGGTATAATAATCATTAACAGATGAAGTTTGTGAAAGTTCAAACAAGGTAGCCCTGGGACATTCATATGGGGAAGGACCAAATTCAGTTTCTAGAGCACGAGTAAAAGCTACCCACGTTGGAAAGGCATTGGCACGATTTTGCATCTGGAACCAAGGGATTACTTCTTTCTCTAAATGAATTGAAGCTATGATCAAACGTTGATCGTCTGGTGTGTGGTAGTAGTTGAAAAACTGCTCTGCTTTGAAGATCCACTGAAGAACTTCAGTACCGTCAAAGCGAGGAAAATCAAGTTTCACATTCCGTACTTGGAATGGTGCCGACTCTGTGGAGGGTGGTTTCGCTTGTAGCAAGGACCCAACGTTGATTCCAGTGTTTGGAATCGATTTTCGGCATCTTGTTCCCGTAAGGTCAAATGCTCCATCCACTTTTGTAACTCTCGCTCATTCTCGTGTTTTCGGCCATAGTTCGTAGGATGAAAGCACCAATGTAGCCGTGCTTAACAGTGACTCACAGATATATGAAATGGAAGGATAGTATATTCTCTTCTTACTGTGAATGGTCCTTGATGAAAATGCAAGCAAAAGTTCGTGTAACAGAATTTGACAGAAAAACAGAGAAAAGAAACACATAAAGAAATAAGAATGTTCAGAGAAAACGTAATGACAACCACACACTCTTATCTCTCCTCTAACGACTTTTTATTTATGTGCTCCTGCCCAATCGAAATCTTGGAGCCTCACGTTATTTCTTCTCCCGCGTCTAACTCCACGTGCTTCTTGTTCTTCACTCGTTACAGATTGGCTTGGAACCCTTGAAGAAGGAAAGGTAAAATGGGCAATTTGGTAAAATTTGATTTCTTGGGGATTTCTTCTCTACATGATCAGAAGACTAGGCTTTTACGAAAAGTGTTGTGTGATCATGCTGTGTATCTATTTCTGTCAATGGAAGCCCTACTATGGAGTTTGGTATGCAAAGAGGCATCAAAAAAGGGGATCCCCTTGTCGCTTTGTGGTAGACATTTGAGTGGTTTAAAGTTAAAAGTTATAGGTAAAAGACTGTTTAGTGTCTGTAATGTATTAAAAATGCTATAAATTACTTAAAATTAAATATATAAACAGTTAGTCATCACAATAAATATTAATAGATGTCAATTTTAGAAAAATAAAAAAAATTATAGCTTCACTATAAATATTTTAATTCGGATATTTTTATTTGAAATATGTTAACTATTAAGCTTTTCGAACAAATGTTTTTGTTTTTAATAAGTATTACGTGTGTTTATTTAAAAAAAATTAACTATGCATTAATACTGTGAAGAATATTTTATGTTACTTTGTAAATATAACTTTTTTAATTTTTTAAAGATTAACTAAATAATAAATTTAATTTTTAAATAAAATAGAAAAAATATGATAGTAATTAGTCTAATATAAGTTTTTGTAGTTCCAAGTAAAAAGATTCCAAAATGGTCCCACCACACGATAATTAAAGAAGTAAGCAAAACTACCAATAATAATATTTTGATTATAATTATATTATTTTTTTAATTTAAAATCATAATATATCATTATATTATTGAAAGTAGTGTGAAAGTAATGTTTTTTTTTTTAATTTAAAATATTAAATTTTATGTTGTAATTTATTATTATTATTATTATTAAGTAACAATAAAAAATAAATAAAAAAATTAAAAAAATTAACTGGTGTTCGAACGTGGATAATTATTAATAAAATGAGCAGAATACGGATTTTTTGGAAGTACAGGTGGAGGTGGAGGGAGACTTCTCCTCTTCAAAGATGGTGTTGCACATTATTGCTTTCTCTTCTGATACTTCATGACGTCAGCAATTCCTTCCATGGAATTCGCCTCTTCAACTACCGTACTCCCACAGAAGTACGATGTGCTCATCAACTTCAACGGAGAAGACATCGGCAGGAAATTTGTTTCGCATCTCGATTCCGTCCTTTCTGCTATTGGACTTACCACTTTCCTTCACCACGACAATGGAGAAAAGTCAATGAACGAACCTCTTCTCAATCTGTATCGGGTAGCAATAGTTGTTTTCACCAAAACCTATTCCCAATCTCCTTGGTGTCTTCATCAGCTTCAACAAATCATTCAATGGCATCAAACTTATTCCCGACATGTTCTGCCCGTATATTACGAAATTCAGCCATTTGATGTACGCTTTCAAAAGGGTGATTTTGGAAAAGCATTCAAAAGAGCTGCACACCAAACTTTCTCACGACAAGAACTGGAGCATGGCATGTCCAAGTGGAGCCACGCACTCACCAAAGCTGCAAATTTCTTTGGATGGGATGAGAGCAATTACAGGTAAACCACTCACTCACTCAATAACCATATTTTAAGCTTCTATTTTAATTTTGTTAATACATGACTTCTTCCATAATCGCTATTGGACTTGAAGGAGTGATGCTGAACTAGTGGACAAAATTGTTAAGAGCGTTCTTAATTTACCAGTATTGTCTGCTACTAAATTTCCAGTTGGATTACAATCTAACGTGGAAGATCTAATTCGAACTATAAAAGATAAATCCAGCGAAGTTTGTATAATAGGGATAACTGGAGCTGGAGGATCTGGGAAAACCACCCTTGCCAAAGCCATCTACAATAAAATTCATGAAACATTCACGGAGAAAAGTTTCATCGAAGATATTGGACAAGTTCGTCGAACAAGAGGGCATCATCGTTTACAAGAACAATTTCTTTTAGATGTCCTAAAAACAAAGGTGGAGATACCTAGTGTTGATATGGGAACAAGAATGATTCGGGAAGGACTTACGGGGAAAAGGGTGTTAATTGTACTTGACGATGTGACTGAGAATTTTACATTGTTAGATCTATGGGGATGCCGTGAATGGTTCGGTGGAGGAACAGTAATAATCATTACAACAAGAGATGTAGACCTACCCAGGATTCTTAAAGTTGATTCTGTTTTTGGGATAAGGCTAATGAACGAGAACGAATCCCTTGAGCTTCTTAGTTGGCACGCATTTAGAGAAGCAAAACCAAAAGAAGAATACAATTACCTTGCAAAAGGTGTAGTTACTCATTGTGGAGGACTACCTTTAGCTCTTGAAGTCATTGGAAATTGTTTATTTAAAAGGACAAAAGAAGAATGGAATAGTGTACTGTTAAAATTAGAGAAAATTCCCCTGCACAATGTTCAACAGAAATTGAAAATAAGCTTTGACGGATTACGGAATCAAATTGAAAAAAATTTATTCCTTGATATATGTTGTTCCTTTGTTGGTGAGGGCAGAGCCTATGTTAAGAAGATGCTAAACGGATGTGGAGTAGACGCTGATAGTGGAATAAGAGTTCTTATAGAATGTAGTCTCATAAAAGTTAAAAGGAACAGCAAACTTGGAATGCATCCTTTGTTACAAGAAATGGGAAGAGAAATTATTAATGAAATTTATGAAGAGGAATTTGAGACGGAGTGGCTATTGCGGTTTGATGATGTACAATATGTATTGACAGATAATACAGTAAGAACATTCTTTACATATGTTTTTGAAACTTCTCTTGGAAGTGTTTGCCTTCCCATATTCAATACATTTGTTTTTCTTTGCTCTTTTAATCACAGGGGAGAAGAGCCATTGAGCGAGTGCCTGTAAAATTACGTTCAGTGAAAAGAGAACCATCAAGAATTTTGAAACACACTGAAAATTCTGATTACATTTCTAAGAAACTGAGGTGGATCAGTTTGGATTGGTTTTCTTCAGTACCTGACAAGTTTTATCTGCATGATGCAATGACGATTCATTTAAAACATAGTTCTCTTCGATTCCTCTTGAAAGAACCCCAGGTTTTTATTACTTTCCATTTTCTAGTTAAACACAACACTTAACTAATATAAAAATAGTAACCTACTGTTTCATTTCTACCTTCTTCTCTAATGTTTGTCCAAAAAATATTTTGTTGTAGGAATTGAGCTGGTTGAAGGTCCTTAATCTTAGTCACTCGAAGTATTTAACAGGAACCCCTGACTTTTCTGGACTACCAAGTCTTGAACAACTCATTCTCAAGGGTTGTACAGGATTACGTGAAGTCCACCCATCTATTGGATGTCTCTGCAATCTTACATTGTTAAATTTGAAGGACTGTACAAGTCTAAGCAATTTCCCTAGAGAGATATATAAATTGATATCTTTAGAAACTCTCATTCTCTCTGGGTGTTCGAAGATTGACCTATTGGAAAGAGATGTAGTGCGAATGGAATCCCTGATAACTCTAATTGCTGAAAATACAATTGTGAAACATGTCCCTTTTTCGATTGGAAGCTCGAAAAGCATTGGACATATATCCTTACAAGGATTTGAGAGATTGTCATGTAATATTTTTCCTTCTATCATTCGGTCTTGGATGTCGCCAGTAATGAATCCCATATCTTATATTCATTCGCTGTGCATGGATATCGATAATAGTTGGGAAAGTATTGGACCATTGCTTAGCAGCCTGGTAAATCTTCGAAGTGTTTTGGTGCAATGTGACACCGAATATCAACTATCTAAGCAAGTAAAAAGTATTCTGGTTGAATATTTCGCAAATTCTGCAGAATCAGGAATTTCAAAGCAGCAATTCAGGTCTTCTTTTATAGGTCTTGGCACATACCATGAATTCTTCAATGCGGTCAGCGATAACATCTCTGAGGTCCTTCTCTAGCTTTCCCACCTTCACCACCATTTTAGCTATTACTTAAGAGAACAGAAAATAATCCAAATGAACTATCTAATAGAAACCAATTCTAAACTTTTAGCACCCTTCGCTTCTACGGCTACACAACTTGATCCAAAAGTGTATGATTTTTACAATCAACTAAGTGATTATGCCTTTATTAAGCACTAGCAAATTGATTTTCACTTTCTTGCTTTACTAGCTTCATGATTGTTTTATTTCCATTGCTCGTAAAAATAAAAACTAAAAGAGAAGAAAATAGAAATGCATTCTTAATCCCTAATGACATGATGGTGATAGAACACGACAAAACTACAGACCAGATTTGTTTAAATTAATTACCATTGATATATTTTAATTATTTCTTACATTTTGTAATTTTTATCTCATGTTACAGGTATTGTTAAATAGTGACTCTTGTGATGTCTCTCTTCCAGTTGATAACCTTCCTAATTGGTTGGCCTATATGGGTGAGGGAAATTCTGTTTCTTTCTCTGTGCCTTGGGATCGGGACATGAAAGGAATGGCTTTGAGTGTTGTTCATTTATCAACTGGTGAGATCGTGGCAACTGAATGTCTTAGAAGTGTCTTAATAGTTAATTACACAAAGTGCACATTGCAAATACACAAGTATGGCACAATAATTTCCTTTAATGATATAGATTGGCAGGGTATAATGTCAAATTTGGGACCTGAAGACAGGGTGGAGATTTTTGTTACTTTTGGTCATGGATTGGTGGTAAAGAACACAATACTCTATCTTATATGTGGTGAATCAAATTATTTGAAAAAAGAGCCAGAGTCAGAGAAAAATTATCTCCTTAGATTTATAATGAAAATTGTAATGTGTGACTTCTGGTAAGTCCTTTATCTTTGAGAACAGCAGATCCCTTTAAGTATGGAATTAATATGTGTCCTTGAATGAAATTCATATTTTTCCGTCCTTTCCTTGTTTTTCATATAGCTTATAGTTAAGAAACTTATGTTTATTTTTGCCCTGTTTCTCACTCCTCACATTGTGATTTCTTGGCTTCACTTCAGCTGTTTATTGTATTTGTTTTCTTGTTACTTTTTCTCAATTCTTTTCCCTTTTAGCATATAATATCCCATTAAGAAATCCTCTGAAAAAAAGGCATGCATTAAAGGCATTTGTTGTTCGATATTGTTATGTGATTTTCTTTGCTATATGCTAGGCTTTGTTTCCGTTTCAATATAATATGCATCATAGCCCGTCACTTTATTTAAGACTAAATGAACTGAATTTTAATTTCAGTTGTTGTTACTCAGTTTTGATTTGTTTTATGTAAAATTAAATATGTCCATTTTTGCTAAGTAATTTTGGCAATCCTTAAAAGGCTTTTAGTTGAATTTCACTATCATGGACCTCTACCAAGAGGAAGCAACTCATCATTCATATCACCCATGGGAGAATCCCTAGAGACTTAATGATTACGGACTCATATCTCTAGTAAGTTAGATAAAAAGTATGAAGTGTGTGCATTATAACGCGGGGATACAAAAAAGTAAAACGGTCTAAGCCTAAAAAACCAAAAAGGTGAAGTGTCTGCAGTGAAGGAATGGGGGTGCAGCTAATATTATTACAATCTAAGCCCAATAAATATGCGGTGCAGAAAAATTAAAATTGGGAGGTACAAAAAGAAAAATAGTTGAGTTAGTTTCTTCATATTCTTCAAAAATCAGAAACCCTTATCACCTCTCTTCTCCTCGCGTGAACAGCAAACACCATACCTTTTAAATACTTATTTGGACAAGTACGATTGTTCTCTCGCGGTGATTGATGAACCACTTAAACTCTCTCTTTCTCCTTAAATTTTCCTAATAATACTAAGGATAAGGATATTTAGACAATATTTTTTTAACAATATTTAAACATTGATTACGTGTCAATCTGTGATTGGTCAAAAATTACTCCACAATCAATAATAATAATCATAAACATTATTCTAGAGTAATTTTTGACCAATTACATATTGACACGTAATCAATGTTCAAATGTCGTTAAAAAAATATTGTCTAAATATCATTATCCTAATATTAAATCATTATGGTAACTCATGTAGCCCATATAATTTTTTGTCCTTCAATTCACGTGAATTGTCTAGACTTACTATGTCTTATTAAATTCTGAAAAGTATGGACAGCTTGCCTTTAGTGTAGGATGGAGTAATAGGTGGGGTAGTAATTCTCCTGCATTATTCCTCTGTGCAATTTTTTTTTCTCTTGTCATGAACATTTTTTTTCCTTTGTACAGTTTTAAACGTCAATTTTGAAAATTAATTGCAACTAACACAAAACTTACGAGCTAGTATTCAAAAGAAAGTCATTTAAGTCTAGTTTTTAATAAAACAATAATCATCTCATTTGGAATTTTTTAGAGAAAATTATGAGTGAAATTATCAACAAAGGTCAGAGTTGACCATCCAAAGGTATGATAAAACATTGATTTTGAGAAATTAATTACAGCTAGCATAATAGTCCAAAAGTTATGAGTTAATAGTCAAAAGAGAGCTCTTTAAGTCTAGTTTCTAATAAAACAATAATAATCTCATTTGAAATTCTTTGGAGAAAGTTGTGAGTCAAATAGTGCTCTTTTCGTGGGGCTTTGGTGAGTAGGCAAAGCTTTTACTCATAAGGCTTTTGGAAAGTAGGGGAAACTAGTCTTGACCGTATGGCTTATTTGAGTAGGCAAGATGAACTTGATCGTAAGGTTTTGTTGAGCAACCAGGGTGACTTTGACTGTAATGCTTTGGTGAGTAGGAAACTAAATTGTAGGTTACGTGGGAAAGACTTATTGGTTGTGTTTTTAAGATGACCCTGATCGTAAGGATTTGTTGAGCAAGCAGGGAGACTCTGACTATAAGACTCTCTTGAGCTGGCAGGGTGACTCTTATCGTAAGGCTTTGGTGAGTAGATAGAGTAAATGGTAGTTTACATAGAGAATGACGTATGGTTTGAAATCATTTGGATGTAAAATGTTTTGGTACGATTGTGGTTGGCATCATTTTGAAAGTGGTGTGGTTTTGGTAGCATGATTATGATGTGAATTCCTTTGTTGGTTCAGATATTTTGAGTAATGTGGGTGAGTATGTTTATTGTTGCTATCAGATGTTTTTGTTAGCTCACCTCTGCTTTTTTGTTTGTGTTATGTGATGATCGTATAACTTGTGCGGTTATGTAGGAGCATATGATATTACATATGTTGTTGTCATTGTGTAGAGCGAGGAGATGCATGAAAAATTTCATTAGGGATTTTTGAAATGCATTTAAGACAATATTTTATGTAATATTTTGGAATATTATGTTATTGTTTCAAATTTGAACTAATGAGATTTTCGCTTAGTTTTGTTTTAGTTCACAATGTTTAAATAAAGTTTTATTTAATCATTTTTTTCGAAATGGTATCAAATTTTATAATTAAAGAATGTTTTATAAATTGATTCAGATTGAATGAGTAAGTAGTTTATTCCAAATAAGGCATGTTAGACATCACTGTGACTTACATATGAGTGATGCTGACACAAAAATCTATTAATCATTTGTGATCACACGAAAATTCACTAAAAATAAAAATTAAAATAAAAGAATACAAAACATGGAAGACCACACCAAACTCATGATAAAAATTACACTTCACTTTCCAAGACAAAATTCATGATAAAAATCATGACACACTAAAGAAGAATCATTTCCTAGCCAAAAACCTTTGAAAGTCATCCCTCAAAGCCTGCTCTAATACATAAATAGCCTGCATAAATTCAATACAAAATAGAATATTGTACCCTTAAAAAAATTGAAAAACTATCTACATATTTACTCTAATTTCCTCTAAAACTACCAATACATTAAGTCAGACCAAGATAATATCTAATTGCACTATTAGTATTCACCTTAAATCAATTAGTAGTTAAGTTAATTCAATATATATAACAAGTATTAACATGTTTCAATTTTAGAACAATAAGAAAAAATATTAGTTTTATTTAAAAAAAAATTAATTAAGTTAATTTTCGTTTAAAATTTTTTAATTGTTGAGCTATTTGAGCATATGTGAGGTTTTCAATAATTTTTATATGAATTTATTAAAGAAAAAGTTAACTATGCATGGAATATTGAAAGGTATCTTTTACCTTTATGCTTTCTAAATATAAATGTTTAGGTATTTCTTAAAGATTAATTAATATTAAATTTAATTTTTCTTTTACTAAACATATTGATAATTCTCATAAACACGAAATATATACTCATTTATAAATTAATAAAATTAAAATTATTGTATGTGATTTTTTTTTACTCAAAATGAAACATGTTAGGACTTATTCTACTATACTAGTTGTTTACTCTAAATATTTACTAAAAGGAAATTGAGTTCTCTTGATGTTTTCCAACACGACATTTATACTTTCTACTTTTTTTCATTATAAGAATAACCTCTTTAAGAGATATATGTGTATTTGTGTGAAGTGAAATATGTCATGTTTGCATACTATAAAAGAGACTTAATGTGTTAAAAATAAAGTAAAGTTATTATGTAATTTTAAATAAAATAATAAATAATTCATAGTAATTAGTCTAATATATTTTTTTGTGATTCAAAGTGGGTGCTGGTACAAAGTAAAAAAAGTTCAGTGATGATCTTTAGCGTTTCAAGGATAATTAAAAAATGTACTTGACTAGCTTTAGTTTCATCAGTGATGGTCTGTCCAGATAATCCTCGTTGAGAGTGTTTCATTATTGCTTTCTTTTCTAACAATTCATTACCTCATCAATTCCTTCCATGGAATTCGCGTCTTCATCATCCAAACTCCCACGGTATTACGACGTGCTCATCAACTTCAATGGAGAAGACATTCGCAGGAAATTTGTTTCTCATCTCGATTCTGTCCTCTCGTCCGTTGGACTCACCACTTTCCTTTATCATCAGAATGCAGTGGAGTCAACGCACGTCCAACAATCTATTCTCGATCTGTGTCGGGTAGTAATAGTTGTTTTCACCAAAACCTATTCTGAATCTGCTTGGTGTCTTCATCAGCTTCAACAAATCATTCAATGGCACCAAACTTATTGCCGACATGTTCTGCCTGTATATTACGAAATTCAGCCATCTGATGTACGTCTTCAGAAGGGCGATTTTGGAAAGGCCTTGAAAGCAACTGCACATCAAACATTTTCAGCACAACAACTTGAGCATGGCATGTCCAGATGGAGCGAAGCACTCACCAAAGCTGCAAATTTATTTGGATGGGATGAGAGTAATCACAGGTAAATCACTCACTCACTCACTCTACCATATTTCAGGCTTTTGATTTAACTTTGTTAATACATGACTTCTACTAAACTTGAAGGAGTGATGCTGAACTAGTGCACGAAATTGTTAAGAGCGTCCGTAATTCATCAGTTTTTTCCTGCTACTAAATTCCCAGTTGGATTACAATACGCAGTGGACACTAATTCAAACTATAAAAGATAAATCCATGGATGTTTGTACAATAGGGATATGTGGAATGAGAGGATCAGGTAAAACCACCCTTGCCAAAGCCATCTACCATAAAATCCATGGTACATTCATGCATAAAAGTTTCATTGAAGATATTGCACAAGTTAGTGAATCAAGAGGGCGTATTCATTTACGGGAACAACTTTTCAAATGTCCTAAACACAAAGGTGAAGATATACCCTTGAGATGGGAAGAAATGTGATTCGTGAGGCTTTGGTGAGCAGGCAAAGCTTTTACTTATAAGACTTTTGTAAAACAGGTGAAACTAGTTGTGGCTGTAAGGCTTTGTTGAGTAGGCAAGATGAAATTGACAATAAGACTTTGTTGAGTAGGCATGGTGACTCTAACTGTAATGCTTTGGTGAGTAGACAAACTAAATTGTATGTTATATGGGAAAGACATATTCGTTGTGTTTTTAGGATGATCCTAACTGTTAGGCTTTGTTGAGTAGGCACGGTTTGTTGAGTAGGCACGGTGACTCTGTCCGTAAGGCTTTGTTGAGATAGCAGGGTGACTCTTACCGTAAAGCTTTGGTGAGTAGATAGAGTAAATGGTAGTGTATGTAGAGAATGACATATGGTTTGAAATCATTTAGATGTAAAATGTTTTGGTACGATTGTGGTTGGCGCATCATTTTGAAAGTGATGTGGTTATGGTAACATGATTGTGATGTGAATTCCTTTGTTGGTTCAAATGTTTTGAGTAGTGTGGGTTGTTAAGAAAATCTCACGTTACACATACTCATATTTTTCTAAAATTGAGTCTTCTATTCATTGATAATTGAAGGACTTTAAATAATCATAGCACTCACAATATTACTAGGAATAAAAAAAATATTAACTATCTTAAAAATAAAATTTGCTTAATCTATGATAAAATAATATTATACCTAGATAAACAAAAAATCATAACTACCTATCCCTATTTTATCTCCATCAAAATCAAACTAAATATTACTAGACCCAAAACTAATAAAATAATATTTAAACAAAATTATTAATAAAACCCTAAAATTTAAGTTTATCCCAACAAACTCTCCCATAAACTTAAATTCTTCATTCCTTCATTCGGCTTTCCATGTGCATCATCCCACATCGAGTTTGCTTCTTTCAATCAGATTTGACATCTTCTTTTTCCTTAAGGCCCTTCTGTCTTTTACTTTGGTTAACCTCTTTAATGCTTTGACTGACTTTGTTATGCCCGACTTCTCAATAACCTTGACCAAATCGTTTCTAACCTTAGGCGATTTCTCAACAATCTTGACCGACATCTTCATTGGGTTCTTCTCAACATCTTCACCTTCCTCTTCGTCTAGTTCAAGAACACTAGAAGCTTTCTCTTCTTTTTCAAGAGCTGCCTTCTTTTGCTCCTCAAGCTCAACCCTCAGTTTATTCATAATTTCATTAGCTTAATCTAGAAGCCTCCTTATCCGTTGAATCTCTTCATCTTTTTATTTGAGTTCTTTCTCTAGGTTTTCTTTCTCCACAATTGTTGCATCCTTTACTGAGATCACTTCATCCATTATTGGAAACGGGCTCTCCATGTCCACTACATCCAAGCTCTTTGCAATCAACAAAATTCTACACTCTTCTTCCACATTTCAGTAACGAGATTCGTCTCCCCCTTTGTCTCGATCTTGCAATAATTTGCAATATGGCCAGTCTCGCCATAATTGTAGCACTTGTTTGATCTACACTTGTTTGCATAGTGGCCATACTTGCCACACTTAAAACACTTCACTCCTGACCGATCTTCTCGGTCTTTCCCTTATCCTCGGTCACGCTAATTCTGCTGACCGATTTGCTTTTCTCTATCATTCTCAAAATTACCTTGGTCATGTCTACCTCGTCCTCGGCCTCCTCACCCTCTGCCGCTAGGACCTCGATTCTAAGTAATCCAAGTTTTATTCAAGTCAAATTGTACCTTTAGTGCTTGATCGTCAGGTTCAACCTGATCATCCCAACTCCTTCTCCTTTGTTCGTGGGCTTCTAATGATCCAACAAGTTGATCCACTGTGAGAACCGACAAGTCCTTCGATTCTTCGATGGCGCACATAATACTTTCGAAATCTTTTGTAAGAGATCTCAAAATTTTTCCCACAACGCGGCTAGATGGCATTTGTTCTCCATTCCTGCCGAGTTGGTTGGTCACCTTCTCCACCCGAGTTATGTACTCGATTATATGCTCTTTGGGCTCCATCTTCAACTGTTCAAATTCTCCTCTGAGAGCTTGTATTCGGACTTGTCTAACGTGGTTTTCACCTTTATACGCAACCTCCAATATCTCCCAGGCTTCCTTTGCTAATTTGGCATTAGCTATTTTTTCGAATCCCGACTCATCTAAAGTACAATGCTGACCCATCTCTTGAACATGATTTCTTTAACGCGCTTATCAATGCCACTGTCTGATGTTCGTCTTCATCAGGTTCAACGTACCCGTCTTCCACAATATCCCAAACGTCTTGGGATCTCAATAATGCCTTAATCTGTAGGCACCAATTATCATAATTAGTTTTTCTCATCAAATGTAGCACACTCATACCATTGACAACCTTTGTCATCTCTCTCAAAAAATCAAATACTCACTTTTTCTTTCATGGTGTTTGATTCTATCTTTTTGTCTTTCTCGGTACTTAAAACATAAAGCACACACACTGATATTTTCCTAAAATTGAGTCTTCTATTCATTGATAATTTCTGGGTAAACATAGACCAGAGATGAACTATATTACAACAATCATATAACCAAAAACACATTGAAGAATATTACGTATTCTTACAATACTACATGTATAGATTAGCTTCCTTACCTCTATTCCAGCAAAAATCTTGAAATTTCTGGGTGTTCTAAGGTCCACAACTACTTTCCTTTGTTCATTCAACCAAGAATCTCTACTTCACCTCATGTTCTCTAGTTTTTCTTAGTATTTTCATTTTTTTCTTTCATTGAAGAGAAAGACAAGTTTTTATGCGTGTCCTCAACAGCCTACGGTGTTGGATGGTTTCAAAGAGGAGACCTATTGAAGCAACTTCTTTGTAGTCTCAAAGAAATTTTTATATGAAGCCAAAAATAATATCAAATGCTACGGTGATGAGGAAACATATTGTGTGTGTGGGGAAGGAGAAATTGTTTTACTTCAATAATATCGTTGTGATATCTGATTTAAGGATTCATCCATATCTTCTTCTAAACATTCACTTCATACTTGGTCATCCAAAATAAAAAAAAGTCAAGTTTTCAGAAACATAATCAAGTGGCATAAGAAAAAATTGGATGTAAGCGTGAGCTTTGAACATTACTACACATGGAAGTAAATTCCAACACCAGAAAAATTTGTTATTGAATCAGTCTTCACTAATGTAACTAATGATTTAGTTGCTGTGAAAATAAACTTTGTTGGCAACGTGAGAGGATATATACATGGTCCAAATCAGTCTATAAAATATAAAGTTGTACTAAATGCTTTCTAATTTCAGAATTGCGAACATTATTCCAAGTTTCACATAATCATCAAGTATATGAGAAACATATTAATTGGTAACCATGGCATAAGCCTTTCATACAATATAACATGCATCTCAAACATAATATACAAGATTCAACAACGCACACGCCAGAAAATAACATCATCTTATAGTACCACAACATGACCAAATTCACATACACAGACCAAACATCACTACGTAATTTAAGCGAATAAGGAAACTAATAGAATTGTATACTAACACATGCTTTTATGAATACTGTTATACCACACGGAAAATTTATTAACCGAGTTATACATCATAGTTAAAAAAAATACTTATCGTATTTATTTTGGGTTTTGCACATGTAATTAGCATTAAACGCTATATATCCTAAACGCTTAAAGTTACTCAAAATAGACATTGTTAAACGATAGTACTTGTATCATGCCTAAATACTTAGGATCTTATAACGCTTTAATGCATGTATGTTCTAGTACTCTTTTATCTGTTATGTTGTGCTATATTTTTTTGTGCAAAAACTATTAACTTTATTCAAAAGTCTGCATAGAATTAGAATGACGTTAAAAGGATATTCAAGGAATGACTCATACATACATTTGATTTAGAATCTTGAAAATATTTTGTGTACAATAGCTGTCTTAAATAAACTTTTCCAATTTTTCAAAAATTTTAGCAAAGAGAAGAGAAGAGAATAGATTATGACACACACACATGAGATTTTATATTGGTTAAACTCAAATGAGTTTACATCCAATTTTCCAAACAACCTAAGTTAGAAGGAATTTCACTATAAGAATGTAGAGATTACAAAATTACAAGGTCATTTATGTAATCTTAACCTCTAACAAACAAGAATGAAATACAGGAAAAATACTAGAAAGGGGGAGGGGAGTTGAATAATGTTTTTAAATTCTTTCGCAAATCAATGCTTAATAACTATTATATGGGTTAGACGGTTTGTAAAAGTTGTTAGACATTTATGTTTTCAATAAAGCGTTTTAGGAAAATGTTTTAAACAAGGGAAGCAATAACATAAGTATCTTTATATTGGTTCACTAAACTTGAGCTATGTCCAGTCTCCCTCAAGAACTCTTAAGAGGTTCCACTAATATTTTTCAAAGATATTTTAGATATATTTAAAATAGATTAGGATATTATATGAGGTGGTTTTAGAAAAAAATTATAAAGGGAAATCAAGTCAAGTTTTAGATTTAAAAACTTATTGAACATAATTAGGAAAAATGGAGGATTTTCAACTTTAGTTTAAAAACAGAAAATGAGGCAAAATCCGTTTTGAATATAGGAAATATTATTTTTACAACGAAATAAAAAGAAGGGCAACATATAGGAAGAGGTAGTTTGAGAAAAGAGAGCAAAATCCTATGTGTGAATTAAGAGAAAAAAAATGTGAGGGAGTGACTGTTTAGAAAGTGATTCAGCTTTAGGGGCATTTGCAATGGGATAGTGAGAACGTGAATTAAGTGAGGGTTAGGCCTCTTAGAAATTCTGGGCCAAGGTATGGGAAGCTTACATAGTTTTTTATGCATGTGAATGTGAATAGGGTTTGTGATTTTCGTTCCATTGATGGGTAAGGGTATGTGAGTGTATAGATAATGGTTCCATGTGAGATATCCACTGTATATATTGGCTATTATTGTATACTTTTATGTTGATCTGATTCTGATGGGAATCGTGGTGCATGTATATGTGTGAGGGTTGTTTTGGATAATGAAAGAGTATGTTTTGCTTGTGTATCATGAGGAATGAATTAGAGCTTGGGATTTGTATTAATATGTGTTTGGTTGACTTCATATGATTATGAGATATTAATAACAATATGGAAAGATGATTCGAATGGATTATGATTTGTTATACCTTTGAGGGTGAAGTCCATAATATGTTTGGCCTTTTGGTGAGATACCTATAAGATGATGGACATGTCTACTCATGTACCTAGTAATTCCTGAGTTTTGGGCGACTTTCAATCGTGCGATACGGGAAATAGACTCTCTTGGGCCTTATGTGTAAAAAGAGAGTCGTGTTCGAGTGATACACCTTCTTTGTATGGGAAATGATGTTTTGTTTGATCTCCGGCTCGTTGTAGAGTATAGTACTCAATGCATGATGTGTCGACGTTTTCACTTGTAAGTCCTTGCGGAACAAGGAAACAAATCCTTTAGTCGTGAGGGCAAGACGACTCGAGCGAGCATGTTCAGTATAACAGGTGTGTGAGGTTGGATACAGGAGATAAACCCAGGGTTGTTCATGATGATGTTGGGGATTCATGATGATGATGTGTTTGAAGATCATCTTAATAAGGATGACATTGATGGTATCGTCATGATATGGCTGATAAGGAGGTTGATGACGAGCATGGTGTAGAAATGATGATGTTATTAAGGATAACATTGTAGATGAATATATATTATATTGTTATTGTTGTGTTAACGGTAGCTTATCCATACTTGTTTGTGTTTGTGTGTGTCTTGCGATGATCGTATGACCTTTGGTTATACGGGTGAAGGAATGTTGCAGATGCTCCAAATATATGATAGAAACACGAGAGTGAGGAAAAGACTTGGTTTATTTAAAGTTTTTATACTATAAGTTTTAAAAACAATGTAATTGGATTTTTATTTCTCTGTTTATTTTATTAATTTCAAAATTATGTAATTGAATAATATTTTTGGTAAAATTAGGATTTTGTTTTAATTCCACATGTTTTAAATATAAATTTTTTGAAACATCTTAACTTTAAATACTATTTGTAAGATTATAAATTAGAGCATGGTCGTATGATACAATATCATTATTATATCAAATTTTAATTTGGCTTAAATTGATTGATTTTTTTTTTTTTGTTTGAAATTGACTTTGAGAAATCTGGCCATAAATATTTTCACCAGCGATTAGTTAGATGTAAACTTTTGGAACAAAGATTTTTGGGTTAGTTGATTGGGTTGGGGGATTTTTCATACTGAAAAACTGGTGCATATTTCTAGTACATTGAATTTTACTATGACTTGTTTTGTGTGGACTGCTGTAGGCTTAGATTTTATTTTTGTTTATAAAGTATTGGTCAGATTGCAGTTTATCCTAATGCAAACTTCCTCGTTTATTGTACTTCTACTATCCTTTTTCAAAACACGTTTCATATGTGCTGAAACTGAAAACTCGGCACTTATTTGGATAAGAAACTTTAACAAGTGATTTTATTTGAAATTTCTTCTTAAAATTGTTTAATTTCAATTTTCTTTTAACTTTTTCATCTAAACAAGTGATTTTATTTTAAAAAAATTTATACTTTTTAAATAAATAAATAAATTATCTCGTACAAACACAACATTAGTATATCTCATAGGTGTAATTGAAAAAGAAATATGTTCCTATAATTCCATAATAATAATGTCTTCTCTAATATTCGTGCATTATATTAATTATATATGCTAAGTCTTCTTTTTATTTATTTACTGTACCTATATAGGTATAATGATATAAGTGGATATTTCTATAGGTATTCACTATACTCTATAAATGTTGTCTCTGTTAGAACATTCTTCACCATCTTTTTCATCATTTTTTTTATAATGTCTCTCTTATGGACGTCTTTCATCATCTTTTTCATCATTTTATTTTATTCACTTCAACTGACACCTTCGATTGTTGAAGCCTCCAGTCTAATTGTTGGATAAACACATGCATGCCAAAATCAGTGCTATTCACAAAACTACATCACGTGTGTCTACATTTATAAAGTTAAATACAATATTGTAAATGTATTAAGCATACATACCCATCTGGTTAATAAGTATTACACTCATGGAAATATATATAAAATTTGACAGCGATAGCATCCATCAACTTAAGAATATGTTATTTGATTTGGAATAGGTAAATATATACTAGTGCATTTTATAAATATAATTCGTTTTTTAAATATATAATTCGTTTAGCACAACGTCTCTAGTTTGAGAAAAAAAAAAAAGGAGCTTAGCTTGGAATAGGTAAAATTCAAAATCAATATAAATAAAAAAGAAAAAAAAAGTTATTTAATAATAATAACAAAGTGATTTTGAAACAATTTTATAATTTAATTAAAATTAAATGAGTAAATAGTTAATTCAATACAACAAACTAACTATTGATATATTTCAATTTTAGAGGAAACAAATATTATAGTTTTAGTACAAAAGTTTTAATAATCGTCATTTGTATTTATTGAAGAAAAAGTTAACTATGCATTAAATATTGAAAGGTGTCATTTACCTTCACTTGTTGCTTCCTAAATATAAATGTTTAGTGATTTCTTAAAGATTAATTACATATTAAATTTATTTTTTCTTTTACTAAACATATTGATAACTCTCATAAACACGAAATATATACTCAATTACAAATTAATAAATTAAAATTATTGTATGTGATTGTTCTTTTACTCAAAATGAAACATGTTAATGCTTATTCTACTATACTCAAAGTAAAAAAAGGTTCTGTGATGGTCTTAACGCGTTTCCTGGACGATTGAAAAAGTGCTTTAAATCGATTTTGTGTCTGTATGAATAATCTCTTTGAGAGTGTTTTATTATTGCTTTCTCTTCTAACAGTTCATTACCTCACCAATTTCTTCCATGGAATTTGCGTCTTCATCATCCAAACTCCCACGGAAGTACGATGTGCTCATCAGCTTCACTGGAGAAGACATCCGCAGGAAATTTGTTTCTCATCTCGATTCTGCTCTCACGTCCGTTGGACTCACTAATTTCCTTCATCATCAGAATGCAGTGGAGTCAATGTACGTCCGAAAACCTATTCTTTATCTGTGTCGGATAGTAATAGTTGTTTTCACCAAAACCTATTCTGAATCTGCTTGGTGTCTTCATCATCTTCAACAAATCATTGCATGGCACGAAAGTAATTGCCGACATGTTCTGCCCGTATATTACGAAATTCAACCCTCTGATGTACGTCTTCAGAAGGGTGCTTTTGGAGAAGCCTTCAAGGTAACCGCACAACAAACCTTTTCGGCACAACAACTTGAGCATGGCATGTCCAAGTGGAGCCACGCACTCACCAAAGCTGCAAATTTCTTTGGATGGGATGAGAGCAATTACAGGTAAATCACTCACTCACTCAATAACCATATTTTAAGCTTCTACTTTAATTTTGTTAATACATGACTTCTTCCATAATTGCTATTGGACTTGAAGGAGTGATGCTGAACTAGTGGACAATATTGTTAAGAGCGTTCTTAATTTATCAGTCTTGTCTGCTACTAAATTCCCAGTTGGATTACAAGACCAAGTGGAAGATTTAATTCGAACTATAAAAAATAAGTCCACGGATGTTTGTACAATAGGGATATGTGGAATGGAAGGATCAGGTAAAACCACCCTTGCCAAAGCCATCTACCATCAAATCCATGGTACATTCATTCATAAAAGTTTCATTGAAGATATTGCACAAGCTAGAGAACCAAGAGGGCGTATTCATTTACAAAAACAACTTCTTTCAGATGTCCTAGAAACAAAGGCGAAGATAAATACCGTTGAGATGGGAAGAAATATGATTCGGGACAGACTTTTTGGGAAAAGGGTCCTCATCGTACTTGACGATATGGATGACTATCTTCCATTATTAGATATAAGTAAAAGTCGTTCATGGTTAAGTGCAGGAACAGTAATAATAATGACAACAAAGGACGAAGACCTATTTAGCAAATATCAAGTTGATTCTGTTGTTCGGATAAATCTAATGAATGAAAACGAGTCCCTTGAGCTTCTTAGTTGGCACGCATTTAGAGAAGCAAAACCACAAAAAAAATACGATTACCTTGCAAGAAGTGTAGTTACTCATTGTGCAGGACTACCTCTAGTTCTTGAAGTCATTGGAAGTACCTTATTTGAAAGGACGGAAGAGGAATGGTATAGTGTATTGTATGAATTACATAAAATTCCCATGCACCGTGTTCAACGGAAATTGGAAATAAGCTTGGACCGTTTACGTAATCAAATGGAAAGGGATTTATTCCTTGATTTATGTTGTTTCTTTGTTGGTAAGGACAGAGCCTATGCTACGAAGATCCTAAATGGCCCTCGAGTAGAAGCTGATAGTGGAATAAGAGTTCTCATGAAGCGTAACCTCATTAAAGTCAAAAGGAATAACAAATTTGGAATGCATCCTTTACTACAAGAAATGGGAATAGCAAATTTTTGTGAGATTTCAAGAGAGAAACGTGGGAAGAACCGTCAACTGTTGTTTGATGTGGATGCAGAATATTCATTGCAAGTGTACGCTATAAGAACATTCTTTGTATGTGATTTGAAACTTCTTCTGAAAGTGTTTAATTTCTCATGTACGCAATGCATTTTTCTTTCTTTGCTCTTTAAATCACAGGAGAGAAAAGATTATGAGGTATTGCCTGTCTTGCTTTCAACAAGAAGAGAACCATCAAGACTTCCGAAAGACGGTGTAAATTCTGAGAACCTTTCTCCAAAATTGAGATGGATTAGTTTCCGTGGGTTTTCTATAGAATACCTACCCAACTACTTTAATGCGCATGATACCACAGCGATTGAAATAAAACACAGTCTTCTTCAATTCTTTTGGGAAGAACCCCAGGTTTTATTACGAGCCATTCTTCATTATAACATAAAGCTTCATTAAAATAAAATAGTGACTTCCTACTGTCTCATTTTTTATTTTCGTTGCTGATATTTATCAAAAACTATCTTGGTGTAGGTTTTGAGATCACTGAAAGTCCTTAACCTTAGTCACTCCATGTACTTGACAGAAACACCTGACTTTTCGAGACTACCAAATCTTGAAGAACTCATTCTAAAAGATTGTCCGAGATTGCAGGAAGTACACCAATCTATTGGACATCTCTGTTATCTTATACTACTCAATTTGAAGGACTGTAAACGTCTAAGCAATCTCCCCCAAGAGATATATAGGTTGAAATCTTTAAAAACTCTTATCCTCTCTGGGTGTTCGAAGATTGACCCAATGGAGAAAGATATAGTGCAAATGAAATCCTTGATAACTCTAGTTGCTGAAAATACAACTGTGAAAAAAGTTCCTTTTTCAATTGTAAGTTCAAAAGCCATTGGATATATATCCTTACAAGGATTTGAGAGATTGTCACGTAATTCTTTTCTTTCCATCATTATTCGGTCTTTGATTTCGCCGACAATGAATCCCATATCTTATATTCATTCCTTGTGCATGGATATCGATAACAATTGGGAAGACATTGGACCATTGCTTAGCAGCCTGGAAAATCTTCGAAGTGTTTTGGTTCAATGTGACACCGAATTTCAATTATCTGAGCAAGTAAAAAATATTCTGGTCTACTATTTTTCAAAATTTACCCAATCAGAAATTTCAAAGCAGAACTCCAGATCTTCTTTGATTGGTGTTGGAGCATACCTTGAATTCTTCAATGCTGTCCGAGATAACATATCTGAGGTTCTTCTCTCCCTTTTCCTTTGTTTATTTCAATCTCCATCATTTAAGCTATTAATTAAGAGAACGTAAAATAATCATAATAAAGTATCTAATAGAAACTACAATTCTATACTTTTAGCCCCTGTTGCTACAGCTACACAACTTCATCCAAAACTATTTGATTTTAATAATAGAATAACATAATGATCATGCTTACACTAAGTATTAGGAAATTGATTTCCTCTTTCTTGCTTGACTAGTTTTTTGATTGTTTTATACTCAATTATTGTATAAACTGAAAGAGACGAAAACAGAAATGTATTCTAAATCCCTAACGACAAGATAGTGATGTATACACAACAAAACTACTAACCAAATTTATTTAAATTCCATTGGTATGCTTTAATAGAGTATTGGATTTTGTAATCTTTATCGACAAATAATAATTGTAGAAGACAATAGAAATAGGAAAATTAAATAAATGACTAAGGTTTTATCTCATGGTACAGGTATTGGCAAGTAGTGAGTCTTCTGATGTCAACCGCCCTTATTGGTTGGCCTATATGGGTGAGGGAGATTCTGTTTCTTTCACTGTGCCTCTGGATAATGACATTAAGGGAATGGTTTTGTGTGTTGTTTATGTATCAACCCCTGAAATTGAGGCAACTGAATGTCTTAGAAGTGTTTTAATTGTTAATTACACAAAGTGCACTTTACAGATACACATGCATGGCAAATTAATTTCCTTTAATGATATATATTGGCAGACTATAAGGTCAAATTTAGGATCAGGAGACAAGGTGAAGATTTTTGTGAATTTTTCTCAAGGATTGGTAGTCAAGAATACATATGTCTATCTTATATGTGGTGATTCACATTACTTGGAAAAAGAGCCTACTCCAAACAAAAATTAGATTCATAGAGAAAATTGTAAAGTGACTTCTGGCAAGTCATTTATCTTCTATGGGAACTGCAGGATCCCTTTACTTGTGGAATTAATCTGTGCCCTTAATTGCAATTCATTTTTTTTCCATCCTTTCCTTGTTTTTCGTATAGCTTATAGTTAAGAAATTCTTGTTTATTTTAGTCCTGTTTCTCACTCCTCATATTGTGCTTCCTTGTCTTCACTTGTACTGTTTATTGTATTTGTTTTCAAGTTACTTTTGTCAATTTTTTTCCCTTTTAGCATATAATATCCCATTAAGAAATCCTCTAAAAAAAATACATGCATTAAAGGTATATGTTATTTGATATTGTTGTGTTTTTCTTTGCTATATGCTATGTAGTTTCTGTTTCCGTTTCAACATAATAAGCACCATAGCCCCGTCCCATTATTTAAGACTAAATGAACCAAATTTTAATTTCAGTTGTCGTTGTTACTCAGTTTTGATTTGTTTAATGTAAAATTAGATATATCCATTTTTTCTAAGTAATTTTGGCAATCCTTAAAAAGGCTTTTAGTTGAATTTCACTTTCATGGACCTCTGCCAAGAGGAAGCAACTCATCATTCATATCACTCATTCGTAAGGGGGAGAATCCCTAGAGATTTACTGATTACAGACTCGTATCTCTAGTAAGTTGCATGTATAAACTCTTGGGGATTTCTTCTCTACATGCTTAGAAGACTACGCTTTTATGAAAAATGTTATTTTGGATCATGCTCTGTATCTATTTCTGTCAATAAAAGCCCTACTATGGAGTTTGTTATGCAAAGAGGCATCAAACAAGGGGATCAGCTTGCTCGTTTTGTGCTAGAACATTTAAGTTTATTGTTAGAAGTTATAGGTAAAAGATGAAACGAATCTGTGTGGATGTGTTGTAGAAGAAAAAATGAATTGTTGGTGATGGATGGGCGAGATAAAATGTGAGGAACCCGTAATGATGGTCTCTGTTTTTTTGTATGAAGTTGGAAGAGGCAAAGGACTGGAGGCCGCAGAGGAAATCTGTTGCCTCCTACTCCAAAGACCAAAAGTTATTTTTGTTTTTTTATTTAATAATTATTTTTTAGATTTTCTAAAAATAAATTAATTTATTGTGTTGAAAATATAAATATTTGATATTACACTACTAGGTCATTAATGGAAATAGAAATGAATTTTATTATGTTTCCTTGTTAATGTAGTAACAGAAATACTATGCCTCTGGTCCACCACAAGAGAGAAAAAGGAAGAAAATGGTAACCAATGTGTCTATACAGAAAAAAAAAAATATTTGAAGAAGAAATTTTATACCAATTATTTCATTTATGTTATTATTTTTATTGTGCAAGCCATTAGAGTTTTCTTGTGTTAGGATTCACGTTGTTAATGAAAAGAATTCTCTATTAATCCTTAGATACGTTGACGAAAACTTGAGATATATGCATTATTTATTATTGGCGAAAAGTATTTATTAGATTAGATTACTAGATTTTTCGTTCCTGTTGTGATTTTTTTGTCTGAAAATATTGGTTTATGGGCATTTCCCTCTTTTGTGTAGGGTACAGTCTATTGTTTTACTTATTATTGTTATTTATTTTTATTTTTTTTGGTATTTTTAAGTATCCTCTATTATTTATACTGGCAACAAGTGGTGCGACTTTTGCTTCAGTTGTTACTTTTCTAATCTTCCTAATAATTATACACTAAATATCTACAAGCGAAATTGAAACTGAGCTGTGCCAGCTATTATTTCTTTCTAGCTTTGTGATTGCTATTTTGCTTCCTAGTAAAACCCGAAAAGCAAGAAAAACAAAATAGACTTTGGTCATTTGCTTCGGAAACATCGTTGTAGTTTCGTTAACAGCCAGAGTTATGAGGCATTCAGACCCTCATATAAGTTGTAAAAAAAACAACAAAATGAAAAAACATGTTTTTTCACTTTTACTGGCTTGGTCGTTTTTCATCGAATTCAGCCAATGCCTTCTTATTCTTCGTCGTCATCCTTCTCAAAATCAAGGTCAAAATCAAAATCAAAACCCCAGTTCACATATGATGTCTTCATCAGTTTTAGGGGAGAAGACACTCGGAGGAATTTCGTTTCCCATCTCTATTCTGCCCTCAAAGACACTGGAGTCAACGCTTTTCTGGACGATGAGAAGCTTGATAAGGGAGAAGAGCTGAAATCTGAACTGTTGCATGCAATAGAAGGATCTCAAATAACCATTATTGTTTTCTCCCAAAACTACATTCACTCTACATGGTGTCTTGATGAACTCCTCAAAATCATGGAATGCCATGCTTTTAGAGGACAAGTGGTTATGCCAGTGTTTTATGATATTGGCCCCTCATTTTTACGTGACACCGAAGATATTTCTTTCGAAGTCATTTCTGACCAACAGAGCAGGATAAAACTATGGAAGAAAGCACTGACACAAGCAGCAAATTTAGCAGGTTGGGATTTGAGAAATTACAAGTAAGCAGTCAATTCTGTTTTATTATTATTATTATTATTATTTAAGTTCAGCACCAGCACTGGAAGAAGTAAAATCTGAGCGAAATTTCCCCGAGTCAATGTTTGCATTAGAAGAATGTTTGTGTAGAAGTAGAGAAATATCATTCCCTTGTAAGCTATCTCTTGGAGTAAATGCCATGAAATTCGAACTCATGAAGGCTTTTATTGTGATACTTTGCTGTTATACCATAAAATTCTTCAGGTGGGCTTAAGGGTAGGTCAACAATTGACCATGAATATATTGAGAGGTATATTTTATATTTCGATATATGTGAACTGAGAGCAATTTTGGATGAAGAAAGTTGATCCTAGTTATGATTATAGTCTTAGAGGAATCCAGTATAGTTTATCAAACCACACACATTAACTTGCTATTTACGAGATTTCTGATTTACTTGTAAAAGATTTAGTAGAAGTGCTTCTGCTACGAACACTGCGGCAGAAAGAATTTGGGGTTGTATACTACTGAAATTTTGTTCTAAGCTTATAATCTTTTGACAATTTGTGTCCATTCTCATTTTGGGTTATTTTTGTTGCAGAAATGAAAATGATCTCATGAAGGAAATTGTTTGTAAGGTTTTGAAAAGACTGGATAGAACATACTTGTCTATCACAAACTTTCCAGTTGGACTAGAATGCCGTCTGCAGCATGCTATTGACTTTATTAGAAATAAAAAAATAGGAACCTGTATATTAGGAATTTGGGGAATGGGAGGGATTGGCAAAACAACCATAGCCAAATCCATTTACAATGAAATTCGTCATGAATTCAAATATAGAAGTTTTCTTGCAAATATTAGAGAAGTTTGGGGAGGAGATCGGGGCCCAATTGATTTGCAAGAACAGCTTCTTTCAGATATCCTTAAAACAACAAAGACAAACGTGCATAGCATTGATTGGGGAAAAGGAAAGATCAAAGAAATGCTTTGCACAAAAAAGGTACTTGTTGTTCTTGATGATGTGAACATCTTTGAACAATTAATTGCATTATGTGGAAATCGTAATGAAATCAGTCGAGGAAGTGTAATAATCATTACCACCAGAAACGTACGTCTACTCGAAGAGATTGGAGTTGACTATGTGCATGGAGTTGAGAAAATGAATAAAATTGAGTCCCTTGAGCTTTTTAGTTGGCATGCTTTTAGGAGAGCAAATCCAACTAGGGACTTTTTTGAAGTCTCAAAGGAAGTAATCACATACTGCGGAGGGCTACCACTAGCTCTTGAAGTTCTTGGATCTTACTTATACAAGAGAAAAAAAGAAGAGTGGCAAAGTGTATTATCAAAATTAAAAGAAATACCAAATGATAAAATACAAGAGAAATTGAAAATAAGCTATGATGGTTTATCAGATCATATGGAGAAGGACATATTTCTTGACATATGCTGCTTCTTTATTGGTAAGGACAGAGGCTATGTCACAGAGATACTAAATGGTTGTGGACTTCATGCTGATATTGGAATACCAGTACTAGTAGAAAGGAGCCTCATCAAGGTTGAGAAGAATAACAAGCTCGGAATTCATGATTTACTACGTGACATGGGAAGAGAAATTGTTCGTCAAAGTTCACCGCTACCACAAAAGCGCAGTAGATTATGTGTTCATGATCACGTACTTGATATATTGACTGAACATACCGTAAGAACTTTCTGTAACTTTTTAAAATTTCAATCATCCACTGTGATCTTATCAGGAACATAGTAACACAATCTGTTTTTATTTTTTCAATCATATTGTTTTTCTTAATCTTTTGGGTGAAAGCCCTAGGACTGTTAATTTTTGGCTTTTGAATGTGTTTGTCTTGGTAACGCACACTATATGCATGCTGACGCTATAGGCTTTGTGCATTGCTTACTATCTTTCTGCTGTGAAAACAGCAAAGGGTTAGCTTCATTGAATTCTCAAATTTTCCTGTGTTTATTTGATTACAGGGAACAGAAGCCATTGAGGGATTAGCTTTGAAATTGCATAGACCTGGCAGAGTTCACTTCAGTGCCAAAACATTTGAGAACATGAAAAGACTGAGAATTTTGCAATTTGATCATGTCCAACTTGCTGGAGATTATGGGCATATTTCCAAACACTTGACATGGGTCTATTGGCGAGGATTTTCATTAAAATACATACCTGATAACTTTTATCAGGGAAACGTAGTTGCTATTGACATGAAACACAGTAATCTTAAGCTAGTATGGAAGGAGCCCCTACAACAGGTATATCATCAAAAGAGTTTTCTATGGTGACCATATTAATTGTTTCCCCCATCTTTACTAATACCCTTCTGAAAAATATCTCTTGCAGAGGCTGGAAAGGCTAAAGTTCATCAATCTTAGTCATTCCAAGTTGTTGTCAAAGACCCCTGACTTTTCAAAACTACCAAATCTTGAGAGAGTCATTCTCAAAGATTGTCCAAACTTGTCTGAGCTGCACCATTCCATTGGAAATCTGCCTAATCTTCTTATTTTAAATTTGAAGGACTGTATATGCCTTCGGAATCTCCCAGTGATAAAATCGAAGTCTTTAAGAGTACTCATCCTTTCTGGTTGTTCAAAGATCGACAAGTTAGAAGAAGAAATAGTGCAGATGGAATCGTTAACAACTCTAAGGGCAGAGAATACTAGCCTAACACAAGTGCCATTTTCTATAATAAGATTAAAAAAGATTGGGTTTATATCACTTTGTGGATATGAAGGATTAGCAAGTGTTTTGTTTCCTTCTATCATATGGTCTTGGATGTCGCCAACAACAGGTCGTGTATCCTCTATGCAATCACTTGGAAGCATTTCAACATCTTTAGTCTCTGTCCATCTACAGGATAATAATTTGGGTAACCTACTATCAAAGCTTAGTGAGTTTTCAAAACTTCGAAGCATTTGCGTGCAATGTAACTCAGATCTTCAACTAACTCAAGAATTAAGAAGAATAGTGGATGACTTCTGCAAAGTACATTCTGCAATGGAAACAACCTATGCACCACAAATTTTAGAAAATTCTATGGTATCTCGTTTAATTGGATTTGGAAGTCACTACCGAGTCATGGATATGCTTAGCAATGATATGACAGAGGTTGATTCTATCTCTCTAATCTCTCGCCTTTCTTTTTCTTTGTGTGTGTGACTCATTAACTTTTAATTTTTTAGAGAGCATTGGATAACTTAACTTTGGAAAAATGGCATATGCTTCACTTTTTTGGCATTTAGCTTGGTTGGGAGCATTGCTCTGTCACTTCCATTACAAATTGAATCTAATAAAAAATTGTCAGCAGATAAGTCCCACATTGAGAAAAATTTACTTTGATGCTTACTTTTCTTGTTATAATATGAGCACATTATTTTTTTAGTAAGACACCAAAATCTTTTCCATTTTTTCAGTGTACTTTAGTGCTTCAGAGAAAAGAAGAAAAATAGTTTCTCCTATAAGATTCTCCTGTTAGTTGTTTTTCTGATTTTTGGGAGAGGGTGTTACTATCTTCTCAGTTAGAGTTTGACTTAGAGAGAAGAGTATTGTAATTTTCTTTCTCTGTAAAATTATATTATTGTCTATTATCTGTTTAGTTATCTTTTATCTTTTATTTTAGTTGTTATAGTTTAGCTGGGAATTCATATGTTGTTACTTTGGTACCTCTCACTGGTTTCAGAGCTAGCTTCCTGATTGTATTTCATTGTTATTGTCACTGGAATAGTGTTGTGTTCTTGGTTGTATTTCATGGCTGTGGCTATTGTGGTTAGAATAGTGTTATAGAAAAATAGTTATTCTTGGCATCAGAATAGAACAAAATTATTCTTATTATTGTAGTAGTGTTGTCTAGGAAAAGTTGTCTCAGGAAAGACTTGGTATTTTAAGAGTGTCCAGTGACCCACCTCTCTTTCCCCAAAACTTACCTAATATACTAGTGTACAAATACATCTTAGTAAACAATACTATTCATAATAAAAAATGCATAACCAACAACATATGAGATAAAGTTCAAATTTGAATAATTTTTGTAGAAACTGAATATGAAGGTAATTTCGAGAATATGGCAGATTATCGCATTGTGGATGCACTTGAAGAAAGACTCATGGATATTATGTGGATGCACTTGATGAAAGATTCATGGATATTGCGAATATGGCAGATTATCGCATTGTGGAGAAGACACTGTGAAGAAGATTTAGGACACTTATCAAATTGTATTAGAGACAATTTTCAACATAGCTGAAAATGAATTTGTGGAGATTCTACTTCATAATTTACCTAATTCATATGATCAACCCATCATCAATATAAAAATAACAACCTTCAGAATTTCCCTAATTTGTATGATCAACCCATCATCAATATAAAAATAAGAATACTGAAGGACACCTACACTTTGAGGATGTTCATGGAAGTTTATAGTAAGCAAAGGCTTTAAGGATGAAGAAAGGTAAATCAACAGGACACCACTATAGTGGGAGTTAAACTCATGGTAGATCAAAGTTTCTAAGTAAAAAGCATCTCAAATGATACCATTGTGGCAAGAAAGGACATGCAAAGAAAGATTATTGAAATAAGAAGAAAGAGGAAAGAACTTTGAAACATCAATCTCGTAAGGTTATGTTGTAAGTACCTCAAAAGAGGGAGGTATTCTAGTGAGTGAAGTAGTAATTAGCTCTAATGTGCAAAACAATTACATGATAGATGGATAGCGGATTTAGGTGCAACTTGACGCATGGGATTAGTTTTAACATTATGAACCTACCTCAGGTGGATCTGTGTTTATGGATAATGGTCATGCCTTAGAGAATGTTGGAGTCGATAAATACTATCAAAATAAAATGTACAATGAAAGTATACACACAGTTCAAGGGTATGACATGGAAAAGACTTGAAGAAGTATTATTTATTGGGAAATTATTTGAATTCAAAGGTTAGTGGAGCAACTCAGGCACAAAAAGCAAAATCTTGTTGTATATTGTGACAATCAAAATGTCTTGCACATGCAAGAAATCTTGTCTTCTACTCCAAGGCAAAGCACATAGGTATAAGCTACCACTTTGTTTGAGAAGTAGTAAAGAAAGGAAGGTGGATATGCAAAAGATTCACACCAACAATAGCCTAGTCAATGTTATGACAAATTCAGTTAGCATTAACTAGTTTAAAGGAGTTTGATACTATTGTGACCTATTAGAAAAATAAGCAACATTATGACAAAGAATAAAGCATGATGTAAAAAGAGAAATCCATATAGGAGAAAATTTATTTTGATGCTTACTTTTCTTGTTATAAAAAGAGCACAATGTTTGCTTAGCAAGACACCAAAATCTCTTCTTTTTCTTGTATAATGCTTTGATGTTTTAGTGTTTGACAGAAAAATTAAGAAAAGAAGAACAGTTTTTCTTTTAAGGTTTTCCGTGTAATTATTTTCTCCTTCAAGTTAGAGAGAAGAGTGTTGTAATTTTCTTTCCTTTAGTAAGATTACTTTACTCCATTACCCAAACAAAAGTCTTTTTTTTTATGAGTTATGATGGCAAGTCCTATTTTGGAATTGTCAGTGACAAAATCTTAAAACTCAATGCACAAGTATTACATTGAACAAATTTGTGGTTTGAGATGATCAAACTTAATTGTAAGCGGGTATAATAAACAAAGAGCATGTAGAAATCTCACCTAACTATTGACCGAATTCATTTCAATCGTTTCCTTATCTAATTTTTATGCTGTACACTTTTGTTCCTAAATAGACTATAATGGCACAAAATATCCACTTGAATTGAATAGCATAATTACATAAATACGTAAATGACTAAGATTTTTCATGATACAGGTCTTGAAAACCCATAGTTCCAGTGATTTTCTCCTTCCCGGAAACAAGTATCCTTATTGGTTAGCCTATACAGGGGAAGATTATTCAATACCTTTTCAAGTGCCTGATGATAGTGATTACCCGATTAAGGGGATGATTTTGTGTGTTGTTTGTTCATCAACCCCTGATAACATGGCAACTGAAAGTCTTGCTAGTCTATTCGTCTTTAATTACACAAAGAACACCATTCAGATATACAAGCAAACAGCAACAGTGTCCTTTAGTGATGAAGATTGGGTAGGCATAATATCAAATCTAGGACCTGGTGACAATGTCGACATTTTCGTAAGTTTTGAGCATGGAGTGACGATAAAGAAAGCAGGTGTCTATCTAATATTTAGTCAGCCAATTGAAACACAAAGTCCATCACCTGAACAGAGCACACAGCCATCAGGAGAAGGGAGTGAGCAATCATCACCTGAAGTACAAATAGAGCCATCTCATAATATCCAAATGGAGCTACAAAAGAAGCCAAAGAAAAAAAAGAAAAAAAGAACTTCAAAAAGGGCAAAGAAAATGATAGCATGTTTATGCTTCAAGTAGAACTTCTTTTTATTGGACATTAAACAGTCATCATATGGGATTTAAGTGTTTCCAGTCTAATGTGTTAATGAAATATTCTTTTCAAGAAAAAAACATTGTTTTGTATGTATATAATATAAATAATATATATATACATACATATATACATACATACATACATATATATATATATATATGGAAATGAATCAAATTACACTATATAACTTTTATTTACATCGATTAATCTATTAAATCATATCTTTTCTATATTCATAACTAGTTTGAAAGTTCTTTACAAATCATATATACAAAATTGTATATTAATATAAAATTATCTGCTATCTCAATTAAATAAATCAAATCTATATTTTATTGTGATTTGAGGATTATAAGAGACTTTGGATCTTTAGGTAGTACCTTAAATTTAGATTGGAACCCCCTTGATACTTGAGATTATGATAAGCTTGATACAACACGATACTATTGTGCAAGTCTAGGATAGAAAAGCTTGTTCGTTTGGTATTGTAACCATTTCTCCTATGTGAAGTTGAAAAATTGAAGAATCGGATTCTGAGGAAGTTGTCTTGTGAATTGGTAATATATGCACAGAAGGGCTGAGGTATCTCTATGTAAAGGAAGGCATATGCATAAACCGCCGGTAATGCTTCTAACGAGTATTCCTAAGCAGCAAAACTCTTAACTTATCAAGCTCCACCTGCATAGTTCAGTGTTTAGCGGATCAGTCCACATTTAAAAAGTAAAAATAAAAACATTTTAAAATGTAAAATTTCGCCCAATTTAATCTGAGTATACTTTGTCAAATACTAGCAGTATTACCACTGTTACCTCTACATTGTTGGATAACGTTATAGTATTCCTTAAAATTTGAAAATGCCTCTAAGCCAAATCAGAGCTTGCATTCCAACCAACATATGCAAATAACTTAAGCTTGAGAGATTATTGCCATTTTCTCCACACCAGTGACAACATCATTCTGTTTCAGAGCTGAACAAGAGAGAGCCTGTCAAAAAAATTTATTTTATATAACAATGAATCAATTAATCAGATCTAGTAGCACTAATAACTAAGCAGAGTCAAAATTTAGGCTCAATCCTTACCCTGTAATTTTTATCATTGAAAGTTAAAGGCAAATAAGAGAAGTCTCATTAGACTAAACAACTATAATATACCCCATAAAACATACTAACTAAAACAAGACTTAGAAAATAATAGAGGATACACACATCCTGTAAATGATCGACCTTCATCTGCTGAAAATTAGATACATAAAACTATGTGCATGCACAAAAATTTCCTTCGGAAAAATGGAAAGAAAAAAAACTATTTGCATTTCTTTTCTTCCATCTTTTAAATTTTACACAAAATGTACTACAATAAATTAATATTATTTGCTACGATTCTTATGCATCATACCTTCAGAAACCATGAGGAGGAAGATTGAGGAATGTTATTAATGAATACCTCCAATATATCAATGTAACATAGATATCCCTCCTCTCCCCATGAATAGGAACAAGTATCCCAGACTGACTTTGGCTGTCCGGGCAAAATTGGCTGAAGCCTCTATCCTTCAGAAATCTTATGTTAAAATTTTCTTTATAAATCTTTCAAAGACGTTTTTCTTTGGTTCCTTCTTTGGCTCAGGAGAAGGTTTGACTTCCTTATCAATTGATTCATCACACATTAGATAGATAACTGTCTTCTTGACCTCCAATCCATGGCCAAAATTCACAAAAATCTCCACCTTGTCTCCAGGGCCTGAATGTGATATAATGCCCTGCCAATCTACATCATTAAAGGAAAATACCGTCTCTCGCTTGAATACCTGGATAGTGTACCTTGTGTAGTTAACCATTAAAACACTAATAAGATATTCGGTTGCTGTGATTTCAGGGGCTGATAAATAAACTACACACAAAGTCATTCCTTTCATGCGACGATCCTCAGGCACAGTGAAATACACTGAATTTCCCTCACCCGTACGGGCCAACCAAAAAGGATCATTGTCACCTGGTTGAAAAGCATCACAAGACTCGCTGGATGCCAATCCCTGTATCATGAGAAAAATGTTTAGCCATTGATGTAATTGTTATATTCAAAATGGACTCCTAATCATTATTTTATCATTCCAGGCCTTTTTTAACAATATAACAACATAATGCATAAATTAAAACATTGTTATGATAACAAACTCAAAATTATGTATAATTGTTTTGTCGTGTACTCTATAACAGATCATTAGGATGCATTTCTGTATATATCACACAGGTCTTTCAACCTGTTTTCCTGTGGGAGTATAAGAAACATGAAGCAAGCATAGCAGGAAGAAAGTGGGAGTCAATTTCCTAGTGCTTCATATGAGAATGATCACTTGGCTTGTTGAGTATTAAAATAAGGTATTTTTAAATGAAGCCGTGAGTTTATAGAAGGAAAAAGAACTAAAAGAAGCTGAACATTTAAGTTTTATTTAGATATGTCATGTTCACTTAAGTAATAGCTAAATTGAAAAGTGAAGGTAAGTAGACAAAAGAAAAGGGAAGGAACCTCAGATATGCTAGCGCTTAGAATATTGAAGACTTCTTGATAATTTCCAATTCCAATCAAATAAGACCTAAGGTAATGCTTTGATATTTGAGATGCTATTTCGACTTGTGTAAAATTTACACTGTTGCCCAAAAGTGCCCTTATTTGCATAGAAACTTGAGACTCTGTGTCACATTGAACCAAAACACTTCGTAGATTTGAGAGGCTGCTAAGCATTGGTTCAAGGTCACCCAAATTATAACTTTGCATGTCCATGGAAACTAGATATGACGATGTGCTACAAAATGGATGAACATAAGATAAGGGATTCATTGTTGGTGACATCCAAGATCGAATGATAGAAGGGAAAACATTACGCGAAAATCCTTCAAATCCACATAGCGATATATAAACAATGCTTTTTGTCTTTACTATTGAAAAGGGCACTTGTTTCATAGCAGTATTTTCAGCAATTAGTGTTTGCAAGGATTCCATCTGCACTATATCTTCTTCTAATTTGTCAATCTTCAAACAACCTGAAAGGATGAGAGTTTTTACAGATTTCAACTTATAAACTCCCCTTGGCAGATTGCCAAGACTTTTACAGTCTTCTAAATTTATCAGTAGAAGATTGCGGAGACCTCCTATGGACTCGTGTACCTTGCACAAACGTGGGCAATCTTTGAGAATAAGCTTTTCAAGATTTGGTAGTTTGGAAAAGTCAGGAGTTAGAGTCAAGTACTTGGAGTGACTAAGATTGAGGATTTTTAGCCACCTCAAAATCTACAAGAAGATAGTTTTAGTTAGGAAAAAGATTAGAGAAGAAAAAAATTGAAACAGTGGTAAGTGGAAACAATTCCTAGATTAGTTAAATTTTGAGTTTTAAAAGAAAACGGAATGTAATACGTACCTGAGGTTCTTTCCAGAAAAGTTGAAGATTACTGTGTTTTAAATCAATCACAACTGCACCTTCCAGAAAAAATTTTTTAGGTATATATTTTGAAGGAAATCCTTTCCAACAAACCCACCTAAGTTGCTTAGAAAGATAACCATAATTTCCAGTAAGCTGTACATGATCAAGTTGCAACAGTCTCAATTTCTTCATTTCCTCAAAAGCATAAGCTTTGAAGCAATCTTTGCCGATGAAATGCAATTTCAGAGCCAATCCCTCAATAGTTTCAGTTCCCTGTGATGATAAGAACAAAAAAAGAAAAATGGAAACCTCTTTTGTTAGCACACTAAAGTTATACTTAAAGCTCAGCCTAACCACACATATATTGAATGTAGAAAGACGAAAACTTTAAAGTTTCAAAACTGTATATAAAGAATGTACTTACTGTATTCTTTGTCAACACGTCAAGTACATCCTCATGAAACCACAATCGACTCCGCTTCCCAGGATCCTTTCTTGAACTCTCACAAATTATCTCTCTTCCCATGTCCCGTAGCAATTGATGCATTCCAAGTTTGTTGTCCTTTTCAACTTTTAAGAGACTACGCTCAATAAGAACTGTTATTCCAATGTCAGCATGTAGCCCACAACCATTCAGTATCTCTATAACATCGGCTTTGTCTTTACCAATAAAGAAACAACATACATCAAGAAATATATCCTTTTCCATGTCATCACATAAACCATCAAAGCTTATTCTTAATTTCTCTTGAACTTGATCATTGGGAATTTTTTCTAGTTTTAACAATACACTTTCCCAATCTTTCTTTGTCCTCTCTATTAAATAAGACCCAAGGACTTCAAGAGCTAGTGGTAGACCTGCACAATAAGCAACTACATTTCTTGCGAGCTCATCAAAGTCTTCTCTTGGTTTCGCTTCTCTGAAAGCATGCCAACTAAAAAGCTCAAGGGACTCATTTTTGTCCATTTCCTCCATTTTATAAACATAATCAACTTTAAGTAGGTCAAGTAGATGTAGATCTCTAGTTGTAATGATTATTACACTTTCCTTACCAAACCATTTACGATTTCCACATAGATCTTTTAATTGGCCAAAGTCATTCACATCGTCAAGTACAATGAACACCTTCTTTTTAGAAAGTCTGTTCTCGATGACAGTTGTTCCCATCCCAACACTATGTATCTTGACCTTTGTTTTTAGGACATCTGAAAGAAGTTTTTCTTGTAAGTGAACATGCCCTCTTCCATATGTTTCACTAACTTCCCTAATATTTTCAATGAAACTCTTATCATTGAATCTACGATGAATTTGATTGTAGATGGCTTTGGCCATGGTAGTTTTGCCCGATCCACCCATTCCCCAAATTCCTATGGTGCAGACCTTGGCGGATTGATTTTCTATAATTCCAACCACTTCTTGCACACGGGACTCCAATCCAACAGGAAATTCAGTTATAGACAAGAGTGCGTAGTCTAGTTTTGTCAGTATGTCCTCAACAATGTCCTTCACTAGTTTAGCTGTATTCCTTCAAATTCAATAACGAGTACAAACAATCAAAATGATGACGTACTAGAAAGATACTCTTTGTTTTTTATAACAACCAATATTAACTCATTCACAAAAAACTAAGAAACTTAATTAATTTACTTAGTAGCGTTATATCAGTCCTAAATTTATATGTTCTTCCAAAATTCTTCGAATAATAACAAGACATGCTCCTATTCATTTTTCAAATACTTTTATTGGCTTCATTTCTTGTAATCTCTCTCATATATATTGCTCTAATTTTATTAGATATGCATGTCAGCATGGAAAATTCCCAAAAACTGTTTTGTATACAAGGCAAAGTTAGGCTTCCAAAGAGTTTAAGACAGTTAGGTATTGCACTTATTATATGTTAAAGCAGGTATGTCTCAAATTAAGAAAAACTGAGTGAAAAATTAATGCAAGATACATTTCTAAATTACTAATAAACTCAAATTACTTAAATCTACACTGATCAAGAATGTTATGAAACTTCCTGCATCTTGATTTCATAAGTACATTCTACAAATTATAATAATTTAATATTTTAAAGGCAAATTAAGGTTTTACACGGAAATAAATACATATATGTGTGTATATATACACAACAAATTTTAAAACAATTTTGGTGAAATAATTTTGAAATTAATTAAGTTTTTTAAGTAACTCATATTTTTAATTGATTTTTTATTAAAAAATTTCATTATATTAAGTCTCAAAAATATCTTTTATTTTTGGTTAAGAACCCTACTGTTCGCCATCCACTCATTTCTTTCCTCTGTCCTCTTCCAATTTCAAGTTACTCTTTTTCTCTTTAATCTCTTTCAACTATCCGATTAGTTAGTTCCTTCTCTTTTCAAGAATGAACTAGTTTGAGGAGATTAGAGAGGGGAAAAGCAAGTTCATTGGTGAGTTGAAAAAGTAATGTCAGTGAATACATTTGTGGAGATAAATTTGAAAAAAATAGAGAAAAAAAAAATGTCCAAGTGAAAATTAACAACTTCATTCAATTCAAAATTTGAAATCTTGTAAAAATATTAAAACTGCAGTATTAAGCTTAAAACAGGCTGTATTAAGTCTCAATGAATGAAGAAATAGACCCTGTGATGTACCTGTGATTCTTCACATCCCAACCAGAGAAATTTGCAGCTTTCTTGAGCACGTTTTTCCATCTCGACAACCCATACTCCCTATGCTCTTCGGAAAACTTTTTCTTCGCAGCAGCTTCCAAAGCCTCACGAAAGCGACCTTTGGGATTGCGTAGAATGGACGGTTCGACGCCGTGGAATATGGGCACAACGATTTGGCCGTAGGATTCGTTGCAATCGATTATTTTCTGAAGCTCGGTGAGACACCAGGTGGATTCGGTGTAGGTTTCGGAGAAAACGACGATCGCAATCTGAGAGGCTTCGATCGCTCGCGTTAGCTCCTCCAGCGGCGTTCCCTTGAGCAGATTCTCGTCGTCGAAGAAAGTGTTGACGCCGGCGTTGGAGAGGGCGCAGTAGAGATGCGAAACGAAGTCTCTGCGAGTGTCTCCTCCCCTGAAGTTGATGAAGACGTCGTAGATCCATTGGGGTTGTGATGATGAAGAAGAAGACATTGGGGTCAACGATAATGCAAAAACACGCAGCGAAACTTGCAAAAGTTGCTTAAAAGAGAAACGTTTTTCACTGCAGATGAACTTATAGTCTTGCTGGATTTCAGGAAGAAATTAAGTGTTGAATGAAGTTGAAATCAATAGAATTTTATCATTATTACCGTTTAATTTCCATCTTCTTTTTCTCGGTTAGTATGTTTTCCGAATTACTTCGATTTCCTTTTAAATTACCTAAAAGGTTAATGGAGTCTCATACGAACGACTTTTGAACAAGTCTCAAATGGTGAAGATGAAGTCATAAGATGATTTTCATTAGGATTAATTTTAATTAATTATATAATTAATTTTTCATTACGTTGAAGTTGTGTATTTTGTTTAAAGATTCTTTTAAAATGACATAAAAATATATAACTATTTTTTATAAAAACTATTTTTATGTAACATTAAGTAAATTAGATTAAGTTGATAAAATTTAAATCAATATCTCTAGATAACTCGAATGCCTGAAAGATGATTAAATAAAAGGTTTAATCATTCAGAAAGTCTCTATTTTCACGTAAAATCTCAATTTCGTCTCGTTTTTTTTGGATTTCTCAATTGGGTCTTAATTTTCTGAAAATTGTAACAATTGGACCTTTTCCGTTAAATTGGGTCAAACGGCCTTAGTGTGAGTTTGACATGGCACACTGAACTTTTATCACTCCTGTCACGTCAGCATCTCCTTCAACCCTTCTCTAAACAGAAACACTAATTCTCAAACCCTAGCTACCATGCGCCGCCACCGCCATTCTCACCAACAACCATCCCCTCAACCTCCGTCGTGAATCTCCATGGCCATCGTAAGCCCTCTGTCACTCTCGTCCTTCGTCAAACGCAAGCTTCTTCATCCGGCAACCATGGCAGCCCCACCATCCATCACCCTCGCCACTACAGCGCTGTCACACTCGAACTGCAAGCTGTTGTGACTTGTCCTCCATTATCACCATCTTCGCAAGCTCTGCAACCAATCAGAATCGCAACGAACATCAACAAAATGGAAACCAGAGAATTGCGATTCAAGAAATCTCGCAAGCGCCACCCAAACGCAATTGCGCCATCAACAACGATGAGCTCCTCCTCCATTCGAAAAACCCTTCGCGTCACCATCGACCTCGCACCATACCAGTCAGGTCGTCGTCACCTCGCAAGCTTCATTGTCGCTGCCATCCAAGCTTCGTTTATCATCAATGCGGACCTGCAATTACCAAATTCCAGAAACCCAGCAGAAACCAAAATCAGAGGAAAAGCATCGCGCCACCACATTCTCGAAAGCCTCCTCCTTCACGAATTAGGGTTTCTGTATTGTCACGTTTGGGGAACTCGCAGTGGGTTTCATGGTTCGATTGAGTTTTCTGATTTGGTGATTTTTTGTATTAGGGCTCTATGATAATTAGGTTTGCAAGTGAAGCGAGGATTCGAAGAAGAGATGACTCTATGAAGGTTTCGTGCATGTTTAAGTGGTGCTTTGGCGAAGATGAACTGTGGTGGAGAAGTTGTGCATGGTTGATAGAGTAGAAGATGGACCATGGTGACTACTAGTGACCATGGTGCATGGTGACTGACAGAGGAGTTGTGGTGGTCTGGTGATGGTGGCGGCACAAGGAGGTTGGTAAGAGGATTAGGGTTCTGGAGATGAAAGATGAAACTGATGTGGCAGGGATGATGAGGTGGTTGCCTCTTGGTTTCCTCACTGTCATTAAGAGACCAGATTGACTCCAACGTGTCACGTCAAACACACATTAATGCCGTTGGAATCAATTTAACGGAAAGGATCCAATTATTATAATTTTCAGAAAACTGAGACCCAATTAAGAAATTCAAAAAAAATAATACGAAATTGAGATTCCAACTGAATGATTAAACCTAAATAAAAACATCTAATAATATCTACCACTAAGTAAAATAGTATATTCAAGTATTATTGTTAGTCTCACGTAGGTACTTTTTTAAAGTTGGAAACCCACCTATCTTATCACCTTTAAACGTTGTTTTCTATGTGCTTTTTGATGTCCTTGAGTTTAGAGGAACTTTCAAAAATACCAGACAATCATTTCGTTGTTATTTTCACTATTTCCTAATATAGTGGTCATTATTCATATGCCAACTTGGTGTATTACAATTATTAAAGTTTTGGACAGCTATAAGTTTTATACTTCTACATAAAAATCAACTACAACTTACTGTAAGAATGAGTTTCAAATAATCTAATACAAGTTACATCTTGAATCTCAAGAGCTTAAAGATGCATCCATGAAGACAACTCAAATTTTTGTTTTCTTCACTTCCAATTCTCCTTTCTTATATTTTATTTCTAAAAATATAAATGAATTTAATTTTCTATTATAGGAGCAATAAGTTGTACTGGTTATTAAGAAACGTGAATTTCATCGCTTTGTCGCAAACCCCTATTTTCATACGGTTTCTCACAGAAGAAAACTGTCAAATGGGAAGTGAAATTTTGGCTTAATGTGTCAATAACTATAGTGTTTCGTATCATGATGCTTAAACAGAAGACGAAGCGTGAATTTCTTCTTTGTATCAAATTAGTAGTTAATGCCCTTATCATTCAAAGCAATTTATCGGTGGCATTTATTAAGAGATGGACTTTAAGCTTATTCAATGGAATAAAACCATATTACTAAATCACTTATATATTATAAATTGATTTTATTTCTTCATATAAGACTTTCAACGCACTTTCTCACATATGATATATATATATATATATATATATATATACTAATCGAGTATAAAAAGAAGAAGGTTAATTGAATCTTTTACCATTAACATTTGGTAAAAAAAAAATTCAATAATAACTTAGCATTCTACGTTAATGTCAGTTCAACTCACAAAATTAGTATCCTAATGACAAATTCTTTATCAATAGAGGTAATTTCAATCATGCTAGAAATTTTAATCGCAATTTAGTTGTGAAAATGGTGATTTTGATGGTAGTAGTAGTAGCAATTACCTATTGTGCAATATGAACAAGCTTGTACCTATATATAAGTCTATCTATATACCGATTAGATAAGTACAGTAAAAAAATATATTAGATGAGTCATTTTAACATTAATTAGATTATATGAGTATAAAAATACATTATGCAAGTATGTTCATATATTGATCAAACGAGTCATGTAATACACATTATATGAGTTTGTCCAAACATGAATTACATCAGTCTAACAATATACGTTAAATGAGTTTATTCATACACATATCAGATGAATTTATTAATACATATTAGACAATTTTATCTATTATATAATTAGATGAGTCTTACAATATACATTATACAAGCTTGTACATTAAGAAAAGGAGGAGGAAAAGGAAAAAAAGAAGACAAGGAAGAAAAAGAAGAAAAAAGAAAAAAGAAGAGGAGGAAGAAGAGGAAAATGACTAAATTGTGATATTTACCTAAGAACAAAATTCATCGATAATTATCTATTGATTTTGGTTTTTGATAATTATCTATAGATTTTAGTCATTTGATATTACCAACAAAATTTTCTATTTGTCTATAAAATTTATCCACGAGTATTTTATTGATAGACTTTCGACGATTGACAAGTTGTTGATAATTTTGATTTATTGACGAATTTTTATCATTATTTACAAATTTTAGTTATAAAATTTCAAATATGTCATATTTTTCAAGGTAATTAATATATAGATACTTTTGATTAACTTTGGGATTCTAATAGATTAGACCTAGTGGCAAACCTATATATACAAGAATGTACATGTGCATCTCCTGATTTTATTAAAATTACTACTAAGTATCTAAAAGAATTTATTTTGCTCCCACTAGTGCAAAAACGTTGTTTAACGTCACCCCTTAGACGTTCGTTTCGTGAAAATTCGACGTCTACTAATGCGCGGTGGCATTATTGTAAATAAATTGAAAAACTAGACGTCAGTTTCGATGTCAGGCAACGTCTATGACATCATAGACGTCGAACCTCCCACAAACTGACGTCCAATTGCCTGAGGTATGTCATAAGACAGTCCATTGACATCGGCGTTTTCAGGGGACCGACGTCTACTACGTTGCAATTAATGCTATACAAAAATCCCAGGAGCTTAGACGTCAGCTGGCAAGGGCACCGACATCTACGTCACTCAGGAAAATCAAACGTCAACTGGTTCAGCTTTAGACGTCGAATAGACATCGGATCTCGTGAAAAAGCAACGTCCATTGGGCTACAATTAATGTTGTTCACCTAATACCCCAGGCAATTAGACGTCACGTAGTCAAACGGCGACGTCTAAGGCCTATCTGGAAGGCTGGAAGACAAAAATTCTTCAATGTAGACGTCGGTTCTGAGGGGCACCGACGTCTATGTTCCTTTATTTTCACCAAATTCGAGGGTTGTAGACGTCGGCTCTTAGGGGCGCCAACGTTAACTTCCCTGACAGGAAACCAAAACGTCAATCTTTTCAGCTTCCTAGACGTCGGTTTCTGGAGCAACCGACGCCCCATTTTCATTTTAAATAGACCGCGGACTCTTCTCAAAATTCAGTTTCAATCGCGTCTTCATTTCTTCTCCTTTTTCTCTGCTTCTCCTCTACTGTTTATCTCTTGCTGCATTGCGTTGTCGTTTCTCATAACGTCATTGGCTTCGTCCTCTCCCTTTTCTCTCTTGCATCCCAGGTTCGTGTTTTTTTTTTATGCTACCCGTTTAAACTTTCTTTAGTTTTTTATCGATTATCTTGTCGTTGAACTGATTAAAATTTCCTTTCTTTGTGTTGTATTTTAGTGCAGTTTTGATCCTCTCTTTGGGTAACATAGTGCAACATTCTTCCTTTGTTGGTTTCCTCACAAGAAGAGTGGTGATCTTTTGAGTTCTCTAGTTCTTCTGACCCAAAATGGAACATGGGTCCTTGTCTACTTCTTGACACCGTAATTTTTTTCTGTTGCGGTTGATTAATGGGAAGTAGCCATGGACCCAGGTTCGGTTTTGGGTTAAAAGGACTAGAGGATTCAAAAGACGCAAGTTTTTTTTGTGAGGAAACTAGCGAGAGAAGAATGTTACACAATGCTACCGAAAGCCTAGATCAAAACTGCACTAAAACACAAAATTGTTGTTAGACGTCGGTTAAAGCCATGTCCGACGTCTATAACAACATAGTCGTCGGTTAGTGTCATTTTAAACCTCTTTATATATTCATGTTGACGTTGGTTTAATCATAGGAAGACGTCTATACAGAGTAACTAGACGTTGGTGTGTGTTTAAGCAGACGTCTATAGAGACGTTGGTGGATATTTGTAACCAACGTTGAGTTGGACGTCGGTTCGAAGGAATTCCAACGTCCCATAGACGTCACCCGTTTAGACGTCGAATGTGAAAGTGACGTTAAAAGCCCAAATTAACCAACGTTAAACAACGTTTTTGTACTAACACTAATCTTATATATTTAATCCCGCTTGCCCTCCTCTATGATAAACCATATATGTCTATGACAAATACACCACTTGACATTAAAATAAATTGTTTTCACTAACTTATATGGTCTCATATCCACCACTTACTTGGTTTAATGTTCTTCATTTATTATGTTAAACTTTTGTAATATCCACAATTACACCGTGAAGAATAGCATATTTATTTCTCCCCGTGTTTAAAAAATGCCTACACCAAATAAATGAATAAATAGATAATTGAATGTTGTAACAACTACTTGGAGATACACAAGGTGTAAATTTGATTCCTTGGGGACATCTCTCGGGAAGTTGAAGAAACGTAAACTATGATTAAAACTAATATCGATTCCAGTAGGTTCTTCGTCTGAACCAGTTGTAATCAGGCAAACGCTGAACAGGTCCCATAGCAGCAATTGCAATATCCTGCAAGGCCAAATGTAATGAGTTCAGAGACAAGCTGACGAAACAAATTCCCTAATGAAATTGTGTTACTGAAAGATTAACAAGATAAATGGTTTAAACGAAACCTTGTCATAAATAAATCTGTTAGCAACACGTTTTATTGTGCTTGCATCAACAGCATCAATTCTAGCAAATAATTCTGCAAATGGTATTCTTCTGTTGTAGGTGAGTAGCTGAAATAATGACCACATAAAAAGTAAATAAAAATTGGAAACATCAAATGGAAGCAACAAAACATTCTATAGATTTAATTATTTGCATGGTATATAAACAGCAAGGAAATTTCAGTACGATCTTGGCCATTGAAATGACTTTTAGAAAAAAGTAATGAGCCAAGATAAAAGAATGTTTTATACAACCTCTTACCGAAAATGTTAAATATTATGTAAGCGCAAAAAAGTGTCAGCTTTTCTGCATTCAGAATTTGGTTGTACTATTATCACCTTTTATTTAACGATTATGATTCTTAGAAAACATTCTTTTTACAGATATCATCTACGTATCATTCTATAATTGGTCCATGATACTATTTATAATTATTATTATTGATTATGGAATAATTTTGAACCGATCACAGAATGACACTTAGATTATGTTTAAATATTGTAAAAAAAATGTTATCTAAATATCATTATCCTTTATTTAATCATCAAATTCCTAATCTAAAATGGAAATCTTCTATTATTTTTTTCAAAAACTCATGCACCCATCTATCCCCAAATCATAAGAATTTTTTTTCTTAAAATAAATTTGTGAACAGGGTAAACTACACTATTCTTATCATACCCTCTTGCTTTTTCTTTTGTCATGAAAGTTAAGATTTATTGTACCTGGCGCCCAATATCTTCAGCTACTGGACTTGTTCCATCTATGTGGAGCAGGAGTGAAGATTTCAACTGTGAAAAACACAATTCTAAGTAGCTACCAGTGAACAGAATACAAAAGTAAATTGAGCACCAACTAATCCAACGCATCTTGCATGCAAAAGCAAAATTAGCAGGGTAAAGAAACTGAAAAATAGGAGTAATGGTAGACACCTGATTACGAGCTCGAATAACATCATCCTGTGAAACCTTATAAGCCAACTTGGTTGTCTCATTCATTATTGCATAGCTTAAGTCATCCAAGCAATCCTTCTGTAGAACAAATTAAAAATGGACCTTCTTCATTAAATAAAAATGTAAAACTAATCGTAGAGCAAGAGGTTGCAGAAGAAAATGTATTTTGCATAGAACTTGTACATAGTGTTCTTTAAAAACAAAAATGTTCATACACCGGTTGACATACAGGATACATTGCACACAGTCAAGAATAGCGTAGCCACAACACTCTAGATTCTAATAGGTTTATACAGATAAAACACTATCTATTCTAATAGGTTTATATAGCTCTGCCAAAGTTATTTCAACTAGGACAATGATATTTTAACAACTATTTTTAAACAATTTTTTGACAACAGGATTCGTGTCACAATTCTATTGGTCTGTTTGAATTTATTCTAAAAAAATATTTGAAACGGACCAATCACAAACTGCCACGTATGCGTTGTCAAAAAATTGTCAAAAAAGAGTTGTTAAAGAGACTTTTTTCCTTTCGTTTCACCTATTTCTAGTTTTAATTTTTATTTTGAACATTATATATCATTTATATCTTATATTTGAAGTATCTTTTCATTATATTTGAATTTTACGATTCAAAATAAAATTATGATAACCATGATTGGAAGCATAATAAGAAAGAAGTGTTGAAAATTCAAAGATGATTAGAAACATTCAAGAGGGCTAAAAGTTAGTATGTGATGTGGAGATAGATGGTGCTTGTATTCAAATCTATTTGTAAACAATAAACAAAAGCATTGTGAATCTTAGAATCTACACAGTGACTCACCTTAGCAACAGCATAAACACCAAAGAGACCTGTATCCTTGTAATTAGTATTGAAGGCCATAATGCTTTCTGCAACTTCATTAATGCCAACTCGTTGCGCCAACCCAGAGCTGTAACAAGTAAAATTTACTCTGTTATGTGATCATGAGGAGGCAGAGCAGCTATTTTTTTATTTTGGGGTTTGAAAAAGTGCTCAAGTGGTGTACCCCATGTGCTTTCCACTTCCTGTGGATTTGTTCCAAGAACCCAACATAGCTTGCATGACCATTAGAGCAACGGAATCAGGATCTGTCCATGCAGCACCTTCAAAAGCTACAGCAAATTGTGCAAGGGGAATATCATCATCCAAAATTCTAACCTGTTTTTAAAAACACATTAAATTAGCCATTAAATTTCACTACACAAGACAGGTTTTTCTGCACTCAACGTGTTTACTCTAATGATCTTGCCTCGGAACCGGTAAAAATGGCTGGTTCTTTTGCAGCTAATTGAGAAGCTGTGGTGGGATCTGTTGACAACTTAGTAAACAATGTTTTTACTAGCTCAACAATTTCTTCATGCTTGACAGCTCCAGATGCGGCAACCACCTAAGAAATCAGACCCAAACCAAACAGTTATCTTACCATTTTGTGAAATGTCACAAGAATATTATCATATGAATTACTAACAAGAGGACATGCATGTACCAAAAGAGGCTCAAGAATTTCTGCATACCATTCTAGGAGCTGTGTAGTGTGTCTGAATGTAGTTTTGCAGATGATCTTTAGTGATTGTCTTGATATTCTGAGCAGGTCCAAGAATTGTTCTACCAAGTGGACTGTACTGGAAAGCAGTTGCATGTAAATGGTCAAAGATTACTTCTTCCATTTGTCCCTCAACCTATAAGCAGTTACACATCATGAGAATATTACTGTGTTAGCCTTTCATAAACCAAATCATGAAAGAAACAGGAAGATAGAAAAAACTAACATTTATCCCCTTCATCTCCCACAATTCAAAGCAAACAAACACAAAATCGCATAAAAAAACTAACATTTAAAATCAACACAAGTAAACAAGAAGAAAAATATTACATTAACCATTTACCTCTTCCATTTCCCTCAGAATCACGTCACGCTCACGGATAATCCTATTATCATCGAACTTCGAATTCTGTAAGATGTCAGCCAGAATATCAAGAGCCTTGGGGACATCCTTGTTCATGACCTTAGCGTAGTACGTGGTCTGTTCGCGTGAGGTGTACGCATTGAGATGCCCTCCCATGTTCTCGATCTCCTCCTCGAGCTCCCTCACGGTGCGCTTCGCGGTGCCCTTGAAGATCATGTGTTCGAGGAAATGAGCGGTGCCGTTGGTTTCCTCAGTCTCGAACCGCGATCCGGCGTCGATCCAAACGCCGACGGTGGCAGTGCGAGCGGCGAGGGAGGACTCGGTAGCGACGCGAAGGCCGCTGGGGAGCGTGGTCACGCGGGTCTGGGGAGCGGCGAGGACGGGCGTGTGGTCGGTGATGGAAGGGACGGGGTTGCCGTGCTTGAGGAAGCGGGGGTCGGGGTGGTCGAGGCGGCGGAGCTTGGCAATAGTGGCGGAGGCGAGGCGGTCGTAGAGCATTGGTGGGGCGGGGCAGGAGGAGGTAATCGGGGCGGCGGAGAAGGGGCGGGCGGTGGGCGGAAGGCGGAGGAGGCGGCGGGTGAGGGTGATAAGGTGGTTGGAGGCCATGGCGGGTGGGTATGTGGGTTGGATCACAGTGAAGAGAATAATGATAACCTTAGTGTTTGTGTTTGTGTTCCACTTTCAATAGCATCTCTTTCGGAATTCATTTGACCAATGCCAAAGACACAATTTTGTTTCTTTTTTAAGCCACAGAGTTAGTTAAGTAGTTAGTTACCTTCCCCAAAAGGTGGAGGATAGAGTGAGATTCTGATTCATACATCTCTCCATTTTCTATTCAAATTTCTCTTTTCGTATTCTTATTTACGTATTGCATGCAGCTTCTGTGATGTTGAACATGGACGGTTTTTTTTCGGTACTGTCTATTGTCTGCATAGTAGAAGGAAAGGTTTTTCGAACTCTTGTTTGTCTGTGCAGTGGAGGAGAGTCGTTTGAGGGATTAAGGAGTTCAAAGTTTTTCTTGTTCAATGATGGGACACAAACAATATTTGTGAGTTCTTGTAAGTATGAACAGTATTTTAAGACAGAGTATATAAAAGATGGAAAATGATATTTTCACATCATTTTTTCATTTCATTTTTACACTATACACATGTTAAAATGTGATTAGACGATTTTAAATTAAAAAAAGTTGAGACAGAGATATATTTAAAAGAGAAAAATCAAAGTTTGTTTTTTTAATTTGAAATCGTTTAATTATATTTTGACACATGTACATAATTAAAATTGTGTAAAAAAAAATATTAAAATATCATTTTCCAAAGAAGATTATCACTTTAATAGGTAAGGATTGTTGTCAAAGATCTTAAAGTGATATTATAAGTATGCGATGCATGAAAAATATGTTTTTGTATACTAAAAAGTTTTCTTGTATCTTCAAATTTATCATGGAGTGTATTAAAGAGGAAAACAAAATTCTAAAGTTACACACCTTTCTTTACTTTACTTTTACGTTATTTCTAAACTTAGATAAATTCATTAATCCAAATTCGAAAAAAAAATGTTTTAAATAATAAAACACATTTATAACAAAATTATTTATATTAATTTTTCATATTTTTACAATTTGTCATTATTCAAAGCTTTTACATATTAAAAATAAAAAATATAAATAATAATTAAATAAATTTATTAAATTTACAAAGTAAATATCAAATTGAACTTAATAAAAGTGTAACACAAGAAAATTGTAGAAAGGGGTGATTGAATAAAGTTTTAATATTTTCGCAAAATAGTATTTAATTTCCTTTGTAGGAGTTAGACGATTTACAATGATAGTTAAATGAGTTTATAAAACAGTGTTTAGGAAGACGTTTAAGAAATAAAAGCAATAAAAAACACTTGTTTTTATATTGGTTTTTTTTAAAGTGAGTTACGTTCGGTTATTCCTTAAATACCTTTAGAGGTTTCACTAATCATAAAGGATTACAACATGTTTAACCACTCCTAGTATACAACTAACCCACTAGCTAGAATAAGTATAATCACTCTTGGTATCAACTAGTCTAAATGACTAGATGGTTTTGCAAAACACAAGAACATAATTTGTAATTCTCTTAGACAGGATTTGAAATCAATACAATAAGATTCTGAAAATTTTTAAAGAAATTTCTTTTTCAAAGAACAAGTCTAAGAGGCACAGCTTAAAGAGAGAAGTAGTGTGATTGTATTCAATAATAATTGTTCTTCTTGTCTTCTCTTCATGCAGTCCTCTTTATATAGACTTCTTCAAAAAAAGATCTATTACTCAAAACTTTGACTTTTTCTAGAGGTGTACCTTTATAGTACTGCGTTAGAAGCTATGTTCTGTCTTGGCAAATGAACTGGGTTGTGTGTACAGAAAAGACATGCAGAAAGCATGAAGGAAACATTCCTTGAATATCTTCCAATCTCTTAATGTTATTATGATCCTGAGCATCCTGTTGAATAAAGGCACTAATCTGCACAAAATAAGATAGCACAATACAACTGACAAAGAAGTATTAAAACATACAATTTTAAAGTGTTAGACGATTATAAACATTTTATGCATAATATATGTGTATTATTATTTAGGTATTGTCTATTTGAATAACCTACATTATTTAAGATAATTTTAATATATAGGGTTTAGCGCTCTTCACTTCTATCCTAAACGACATAAACTTGTTTATACCTCTGTTAGTAGATGTCTGTTGTAGTTTTTCAGTTCTTTATAACATTTATTGAAGTTATAACTTTTAAAACTTTTTATCTTAAAGGATTGAGATTTAGACACTGTTTCATTTATACATTCTGTTAAACTTTAAAACAATGCTTTCTTTAACATTTTGTCTTAAAAAAATAAAATATTATGGTAAAAAAAATCAAATACACAAGGCCAATAGCATAAGTATTTCTACTAGTAAAAAAGTAAATGCAAATTGTGGTTATTTTACTTTGGCAAATTCATATGTGCTCACTGTTCACATTTCTATTATAATTAAATGAGTGAAAATGTCATGCGCAATTATGTTTTCTTTTTTTATAATGATAAAAAAATTATTTATTTTGTAAATAATTTTTTGTTATATGCAGCTATTTTAATTTTAAAAAATATTTAAGTTTATAAAAAATGGACTAAATTACTAAATTAAAAACAGAAAAATACTACTTAAAAGATAAAATTTGTAATTAATTATTTTATTTTAAAAAATTACTTATTAGAGTAAAATTAGATAATGAAGTATAGACATCAAAAAGAGTGAGTCCTTTTATATATGATATCGATAAATTAATTTTAAAAACATGTAAAAAGTAAATAATTTAGTAAAATAAGATTATGCAATCATTTTTCAAAATGGTAATAAATAATTTCAAACTTTATATTCGAAAATATTTTATATCATGCAATAGTTAGTTATCTAATAATATTTTACCTTGTTATTTTGATAGATAATCTTTAATTGTATTATACACAAGAAAAGATGCTAAATCTCATACTTGTTATATGAAATATATAGTTCATAATGGGGATGATAAGGAGTCAAGTAAGGTAAATAGTGTTTATTTGTTATCTATTTTGATCTAAAAATATGTTTTAATATTTTTTGGGTATTTATGAAAAATATTTGTAAATGTTTTTATATTCATAGGTACATATGAATATAAGTAGATACTTTTATATTTTATTTTTTTAAAATGTATATTGTTGTAGATCTTATATTGATAGAGATAAGGTGAATTTATAGTATATAGGTGTATACAAATATCATCTTACAAGTCGATTATATAAGGTTGAATTAAACTTAAAGTACATTTATTAACATGACATTAAAATCATGGATTAGAGTCTATCCTACCTAGGTTTGTTGATTGTTCGACTTATTCTGCCACCATATAATGAAATATTTGTTGCTTGTTAGACCTATCGTGTCACCTAGTGCTTTCAAACAATCTATTAATATCTAGTCTCACACTTGAAATGTACATACCTCTACGAGATGTGTGTTGGAGATTTTCCATTAACTAAAAATAAGACGAATTTATAGTATATAAATAAATGTAAATTTGACATTACCGATTTTGTAAGATTTACTCAAGCTTAATAAATAAAATTATTTAAAAAATCTTTAAAATATAAACTTAGATAAAAAAATTAATTTTTGAGTACAACTCAAATCAAAATAAATTTATATTTTAAAAAACATAAATTTAAAAAATATTTTTTAAAATAACTTCAATTTTATAGGTCTAAATAAAAAATAAAAATATATGAAATCAAATTTTAAATTATTATTTTATTAGTAATATCTCTTCTACTGATAATTTCTTTTTAATCACTTGAATTTTAAAAAAATAAAACCTAAATAAAAGTCATTAATAATTATCAGAAAGCAGTATATCAGATACCATGATACTCATTCCCACCTCATTAGTAAGCGGATAAATAAATACATGTATCATTACTTACAGATATCCATTAAAAATATTCATGTAGTATGAATTTTATTTTTTTTTTCATTCTAATCCCGTAGTTCTTAAATACATTTTGGATAATATTTTCAGTAATGCACCAAAAAGATTTTAAAAGAGTGCATTTATTTTCAATATAAAGATTTTTTATTTAAACTATACTATTTGATTAGGAATTAATGAAGTATAGATTAGTAAAAAGTTGGTAGTTTAAATAGGAATTAAGGAAGTGCCAATAGCATGGCCCAAGAACAATTTGTTTGATGGTCCTTATTCGTTTGGTTTTTGAGAAATAACACACCTGAAGGTATTGTGAAAAAAAAGAGAGTAAAACAATACCTTATCTAAATCACATTCCATTTAGTAATTGCACTATATTTTATTGTGTCGTAGTATTTTTAATTCTTACTAGTTATAAAACAAAAATAACTTCATGTTTTTTCTATCAAATATAAAAATATCTTTCTATTTTTAATTTCTTTTTAAAATTGTGTTATTAATTATGTCAATATAGAAATAAAATAACTGGAGTGGTTATTAGAAAATAGACTTTAAATCTAATTTAATTCCACAAAACTAACTTGTAAGATAAGGTTTGCATTTCATTTGTATATTATAATTTGGTCTTATCTCTAGTCGATATCTCAATAGTGATAATCAAATTGAAACAACTAAACACAAATTATTTGATTATTATAATTATGCCTTTCAATTCAGTGATAAATATTGATTTTCAATGAAATAATTTCATCGAGGAAAGAGTTCTTGTAACGTTGTAACGTGTATAATTTATTTTATGGTGAAAATTAGTTAAACAAATTTATAAATTGAATCCTGATAAAAGAATGTATACCTTAAATTTAAAGAAAAATGTATAAAACTATAAAATAGACACTTTTTGGAAAATCATATTAAATTTAAATTTGTCATATTTCATTCGCATGTTATTTTTCAGTTTTCAAATCTATTAAGTATTAAAATTTGTTTCCAAAATAATCCTCAAAAAACACACACAGTGGGATGTTTTCTCATTCACTTCTTTCATTTTCATCATCGTGGCTAAAATTAAGTTTATTTTATTTTATTTTTATTTATTTGTAGTATTAATATAATAACTATTGCAAGAACTGTTTGATGTGAGCTATTTTCCCTGGACTGCCTTTTCTTTTTCTTTTTTATTTATTTATTTTAATACTGAACTTTTCACGTATTATTATAAGGAAATAATAGAAGCAGTTTCGAAAAGTTCAAGATCTGAGTAACAAAACAACATCATCAGCAACCCATGGTTTTGCCAAATTCTGCTGGCAGACAAGGCACCGACATATACATATAATAATAATTAAAGTTATTATAATACTTACTTTATTTTAGTAAAGACATAATATATTACTAATGAATAGTGACAAGCAAAAGTGCAAACGCAAGAGAATATTTTTTTATTTTAGTTATATTTTATATATTCGTAGTGCTTGTGAAATTTTAAATTATAAAAATACTCTCGACATCTGTACGTATCCTTTTGTATGTATCCTAAGAGCTAGAATGAAAGAAAACTAACACACAAAATATTTACTATGAAAATGAAAAGTGTATCAAAACAGAGAGAAAAATATTTTAATATTTATAAATACGAAACAATTAATTTTTTTGTCCTCCTACATATATATAAAGTGGAATTATTAGAAAAAAAGAAATATTTATTATACTTTACTTATCTTCAAGTTGAATAAGATTAGTATAAGATGTAGTATTAAAATACTAATAAACTATGTTGAATAACAACTTCACATAAAACTCTCACAACTTCCTCAATAATGAATACAGCACACTTTAAAACTATTAGTTTATTAACGAAACTTTTAATCTAATATTTGTAGTTACATTTCCTTAATGACATTTAATTAAATTAAATGAATTTAATAATAATAACCTTCAATATGAAAAAGTAACGTCATGATTGTTTTCATCTGCTAAAAAACTGTGGATAGGATAATAAACCATTATTTTTATTTATGCTTTTATTTGAGACAAGGATGAAAATTCTGACGTATGCTAACGTGATAAGGACAATTTAGTACTACGATGCAACAAAAAAAAAATAATGCATTTCTTATAAATACTCGTGGAATTCTATACTTATTTCTTATTTTCCAATATTTCTTTATTTTTCAAACATATATTGTTAGGATACATTCATAAATCTCATCGCTTTATAGTTGACACCTATAATAATTTAAATATAATTTATCTTTAATCTTTCAAATATTCTTTAAAAGCAAAATCGTAAAAAATTCTCAATTTTCAAAAAGCATTTAATAACTCGTATGTAACGTAACTTTAACAATATTATTTTAATAAATTTGACTTAAAAGCATATATCTAATTTTAGTTTCCTCCTCTTACTTTTATAAAAATCTTATAAACTTAAATGTGTTTGTGTCTCTCCCATAATTTCGATTTTGTTTTGAATTCCATATGCTTATTTGACCAACTGCCAAATACATATTATATATTATATTGTAATGTATACGGTGGAAATAACTTTCAATCTTATCAATTATAAAATTGGGATTACTTAAGATAATAATATGATTAGGTTTATCGAATATTTAGTGTTGGATAGTTTATTGTTAATAAGACGATTACTAAATGTTTCACAAATAGATCATTTAGCCAAATATTGGATAACGAGTGTTGAGAATTATGTTTTTTACATTAAATATTATATTTACTTTGGTAATAATATCACTTATATTAAACTAGGGTAATATCTAATGGTCTCATGAGATCTTATTAGAATATTTAGCTAAAAATTATTTTAATGTTTTTAATAACTATGATTCCTTTGAGTACGGACCTATGATCAACGAGATAAACTTATAAATAGTATTGTAATTGTAATTTGACTTCACTTTTATATTTAATTTATATTTGATCGAAATCTCTAACATATACTAACTTGAACGTTAGAAAATCTTCGACAACATCTTATCCTTCAATAATAAATAGAAAACTTTGAGGACTAGTATCATATAATAGAGGGTTTGTGAAAACATCAAACAACTTTGCTAAATACATTTGGTTCGTAAAAACATATAAAGTATAGTAAGATTAATAATTCCATTAATGATGAGCAAATGACAAAATGATCGTTGTTTAATTAATTTCAACACCTTGAACATAGTATTTCTCGTGTTGCTAAATTGAGAAATCGTCTTTCACCTTTTAAGAGAACATTAATTTTTTTTTATAAATAACATTAGAAGAAAATTCTAAGATAGAAATTATTAATTAACAAAAGCTAAGAAAGAAGTACTCTATACCTCCTTTATAAAAATCTTAACATTTTAGGCGTAATATTTTATGTCTCACACAATTAAAAGAAAACTAATTCATAGTTTGAAAACTGAAGAAACTAAAAGTATTATAAGCATATATTTTATTTTCTATAGCATTGCTTTCTGTGAGAGCTGGATTTTGATTGGTGTCACACTAGTTGGAAAATATATAATAGTTTATGAATGAAGGTTCGAATAAATTTCAATCTTTTGAAAGAAAAAAAGACAATTAAAAACAAATGAGTACGTTATGCTAAAGTCAAGTTGAGTTGTAACTCATTGATGGAAACCCAAACAATGTCTTCGTCAGCAATGTCTATTTTTTCCGATTAAAAAATAAATAAAATACATTTTTTATCTTGGAAAGAAAAATAATAGTTTAATTGAGCAGAATATAAAGCAAAGATACTTAAGTTACTAACTACCCCACTTTAAATTAAAAAAATAAAGAGTAATTTGCTTATTAGGGTTTGGTGATGAGGCATAACAAACATATTACACTATCAACATAATTTCAGGACAAAAAAGGTAGGTAGAGATTCATGTGTAGTTTCTTTTGGAAGTATCCACCAATTTATCATATACATGAAAGAAAAGAAAAAAACAGTAATAGTAAAAGAAAGTTTCATCTTCACAAGAACTTCAATATTTGCTATAGGGGTTGAAAAATGTTATAAAACTGGTATTTTATAGTGTACATTATAAAATGTTATATATATATATATATGGGGTTTGTTAACACGCGTACGCTTGTTTTTCAGTTGGTACGTTTTAACAATGTGTACCGGATTATAGTAGACAAAATACCCTCATTTATCATGGATTCTATGTTTTAAGGTCAAGGATATTTAAAAAAATTTCATTCTCAAAACTAAAAAAAGAAAAAAAAACCCTCAAACCCTTATTCACCTTCCTCATTCCTCTCAACCAAACTCTTTTATCTTTCTCACTCCAACATTTTATCTCTCATCTTTATTGCCCCAATTGAAAAAAAAAAATCAGAAATCCTTGCCTAACCCTAATCCACCTTCCTCACTTATCCAATTTGTTTCTCTCTCGTCTCCATACTCTCCCTCAGCCACACACAACAAAACGTGACATCGTAATTTATTGCTCTTGCTCTGTTCGTTCATTTGGAGGATGTGTTATATATTTTCCCTTCTTATTATTATTAAATTTCATTTTTAAAATTAAATCATGTAAATAAAACCTTCATAAATCAATTAAATTTTCATATATTATTTACACATCTACACCACATTTGATTATATTTTTAAAGAACAAGATATTTNCCTCTATTTCTTTAATTTCCTTATTTCCCTTTTTTTATCANTGAATCAACTTCTACATGCGTTTAGAATAAACTTTAACCACTGTGCAAGATAAAAAACAGTAAAATCATTTTTTACCTCTGAGATTTGGAAAGAGTAACATAAAGTGACAAAGTTTATATTCATTTTACACACATTAATAAATATAAAATGATTATAAAAGAGTAAACTTTTTCAATTTTTAAAAAATATCTCTAATTCAAATTACCACCACCATCTTCAATTGGGTTGAGATGAGAGAAAAAATGGTGGAGTGATGACAGAGAAAATGTTGAGATGAGAGAGAAAATATCTCTAATGACAAAGGGTTTCTGATTTTTTTTTCAATTGGGACAACAGTAGGGATGACAGAGAAAATGTTGGAGGGAGAGAGATGAAAGATAAAGGGTTGAGAGGAATGAGGGAGGTGAGTAAGGGTTTCGGGGTTTCTTTTTTTTTAGTTTTGAGAATGAAAATTATTTAAATATCCTTGACCTTAAAACTTAGAATTCATGATAAATGAGGGTATTTTTGTCTACTATAATCCGGTACACATTGTTAAAACGTACCAACTGAAAAACAGGCGTACACGTGTTAACAAACCCATATATATATNTATATATATATATATATATATATATATATATATATATATATATATATATATATATATATATATATATATATAAGACTTATATACTATTGTTTTTAAGATTTTTAACCATAGATAATTCTATTTGTTTTCTTATATAAACTTAACTTGGATGTTATTGTTGTTAAATATAATAAACAATTAATAGATGCATATAAAATTACAATAATATTCTCAAAGTGTGAGGATCAAATTTTTTAGTACTTTTAAGGTTTGCCCTAAATAATAAAATCTCGATCGGGTGTTTCAAAAATCAAATAAAATGTTAGTCAATGGTTTCCGTAAAAATAATCATGTTTTCAATAAGTTTATCCAATTTTAGTTTCTTTATTCTGATGTAAGGCTATATCTTAGCCAAATTTACTTTTCAATAAACAGAGGTGATTTTTTTCTTTATGTTTATCTTTTACGTATTTTTTTGTGAGATTCTAACATTTTGGAATCAAAGCTCTATCATAGGGCATGATCCATAGTAGAAGCAATAGTCTTCTAGGTGCACAAAGCTATGGTACCAGAGAGTTTGTTTGTGCAGCCCGCTATACCAAAGGATGTATGAGATTCTTTAAAATAAAAGTACCAAGACACTTCACAAGTCAAGCTTGCACATATACAAACTCTAACAAAAGAGTTTGAAAATCTCCATACGAAGGAGGAAGAATCTGTAAACAAGTATTTTGTTCAAACACTCACCATAGCTATCAAAATGAAGGCTAATGGTGAAAATAAAGGAGATGTTGTAGTAGTTGAGAAAATTATGAGATCCATGATCCAAGTTTTGAATATGTTGTGTGTTCCATTGAAGAATCTAAGGATACAGACACGTTGACCATCGATGAATTACAAAATAGTTTACTTGCCCATGAATTTCTATGGACCAATCAAACTTATCTCCTAGCAAAAAGAGGTTTTTGCTTACTTTTATTGATGATTTTACTAGAAAAGCTTGGATTTATTTTTTGACAAAAAAAGAATAATCAGAAGCTCTCTCTATCTTTAAGAATTTTAAAATTCATATTGAGAAAGAAGACGACTCCTTAATTTGAGGTTTACACCTCGATCGTGGAGGAGAGTTTACATCTTGGGATTTCACACACTTTTTGTTGTGACAATGGTATTCCTAGACAACTAACATTTGCATACATACCATAACAAAACTAGATTGTTGAACAAAAGAATATAACCATTATGAACATTGTTCAAAGCATGTTGTTAGAGAAGAAAATGCCTAAAACCTTTTGAGCTAAAGGTGCCACCTGGTCTATCTATATTTTGAATCGGTATCCCATACTAACAGTGCAAAAGAAAACATCGAAAGAAGCTTGGAGTGGAGTTAAGCATTCAATTAAGTATTTTAAAGTTTTTGGATGCATTTTTCATGATTATTTTGATGCTAAAAGAACTAAGCTAGATGACAAAAGTTTATGTTTTGTTTTGTTGGGGGTTAGTGAAGTATCAAAAGCATACAAACTTTATGATCCAATTTCAGAAAGGATCATAATACCTTATGTTGTCTCTGATGAAGATAAAACTTGGAATTAGGATAAGAAGTATGAAAAAACCGTCTTATGTGATTTAGATTGGGGTGATAAAGATGTGGCATCAACTCTTGTAGAAGAAGAAAACATTGAATAACATGAGTCATGGCATAATATTAATATTCTAGAAGAGGATATTAGTTCCTTTGATTCTATGGCTAGTCCTATTGATCGAAGGTGTAGAAGACCACCCATTTTGATGGAAGAGTATGAAACTGACCAAGGTTTTTCTAAAGGTAATACAAAAGTTAATCTGGCTATATCTGATAGTGATCCTACTCTCTTTGATACTACTGCTCAAATTACAAAAGGGAGGAAGGCCATGGATGAGGAGATGGCATCCATAAACAAAAATGGCACATGGGAATTGATAGAATTACTTGACTGGGCAAAGAAAGCTGTAGTCAAGTGGATTTGCAAGACAAAATTGAAAGAGAATGAAGAAATGCATAAGTACAAAGTCAGACTTATTTGAAGGGGTATGCATAAGAATATAGGGTAGACTACAAATAAGTATTTGCATTAGTAGCTTGTAAGGAGACAATTCATTTGGTAATAACACTTGTAGCTCAAAAGGGATGGACCATCTATCAATTGGATGTAAAATTAGCATTCTTAGATGGAGAGTTGTATGAAAGAGTGTATGTGGACCAGTCTTGCGGTTATATATAAAAAGGGGATGAGCATAAAGTGTATAAATTGAAAGAAGCCCTTTATGGCCTTAAGCAAGCACCGTGTGCTTCATATAGTCACATAGAAGCATATTTTTTGAAGGAAGGATTTCAAAAGTGTGACTACGAGCATACTTTGCTTATGAGGAGAGAAAAGGAAGACATAATATTAATAATTAGTTTGTATGTTGATGACCTTATTTTTTTTTATATAGGAAATGACGAGTTGATGTTTACAAAATTTAAAAGTTTCATGAAGCATGATTTGACGTAACAACTTGGTAAATGAGATATTTTTTGGGTCTTGAAGTGATGCAACAAATAGATGACATTTTCTTATGTCAAAAGAAATATGCCTAAATGTTGCAAAGGTCTGGAATGGATAAAAGAAATCGGTACAAACTCCAATTGTTCTTGGTGTTAAACTCACCAAAGATGATGTTGGTGTAAAGGTGGATAAGATTTACTATAAACAAATTGTGAGAAGTCTTATGTATCTAACATCTACTCGACCCGATATGATGTTTGTGGTGAACTTAATCAACAGGTAGATGGAGAATCCTACTAACCTGCATTTACGTCCAATCAAAAGGGTGTTGAGATATTTAAAGAGAAGAATTGATTTTGGAATTTTCTATATAAAGGGAGGGAACAAAGAGCTTGCTTATACTTATAGTGATTATGCAGGGTTTTGGATGACGCATTATGGGACACAAGAATAAGTGGCTCATATTATGACCAGAACACTCAAATTGGATACTTTTTTAAAGTTACGCCAATCACTGAGAGTGTATTCAGAATTTATATAACTAAATAACATTTAGTTTAAGGAAGGATTTGTTAATTAGATTATATTTCTAGTAAGAATATTTATGTTTTTAAATAAGTCTGTTAAATATAGTGAAAAACTATATATGGAATTAATTTCTATTATTTTAAATATACATATAGGATTATATATTTATAATAGAAAAAATATGAGTTAAATTCAAAATACAAATAAAAAATAATAGCAAACTAATTAAAAATAAAAAATAAATATAAAATAAAAATAATATATCTAATAAAGTCTACCACATTATTAAGAAATAAATGGATTATATACGTGTGATATAAGATAGTATTTTTTTTCAGCTTCTTTATTCTAATGTAAAACTACTGGCCAAATTTTATTTTCATAAAAAAAATAGTGATTTTCTTTTTTATATTTAGGATTAAATCTTTTTTTGGTCCCTAAGTTATAAGTTGGTGTTCAGTTTAGTCCCCGTTTTTAAAAATGTAAACCTTTGGTCCCTAATTTATAAAAACTATATCAAATCAGTCCCTCAGCTACTGAGAAGTATGTGTTTAAAAGCATGTAAAGACAATAGCATGCAAATATTTCAGATCACCCATACATCCACCAAAAAATCAGTCCCAACCGTTAACGACTAGGACTGATTTTTTATAACTTAGGAATCAAAGTTTTACATTTTTAAATGCGGGAACTAAATTGAACACCAGTTTATCACTTAGGGATAAAAAAAAGATTTAAACCTTATATTTATCTTTTAAGTATTTTATGTGAGATTCTAACATAAAATATATCAAAATGCAACTTTTAAATGTTTTTCAGTGGAGTTTTTCTGCTCTATAAATTAAAGACTAATTACGATAGTGTGATTGATCAAACACTAATCCTAATTTTTTTTTTCAAAAGTGCTTCCAAGAAAAAATCTCAAAATAATTGAATTTCACGTGCTTTATTTGAACATTCATTCCATAGAAGAGAACTTGTGATGATTCAAACATCATTCAAAGTCATAGATTGTCGTCTATTCCTCCATGCATGCATGATCTTAATATTGTCTGAAGTGAATTCTGAACTTGATGATCAAAAGAGTCTCCAATATACAACCTGTCAAAATTTACGTGTCGTTCATTGTGTTGTTGTGCCAACTATATATGCCATGCGAAGCAATGAATGCACACTGCAATTTAATTAAACTATTCCAAACCAAACTTTCAACTTTCTCACCAATCAAAATCCTTCAAATATCTCTGACCAAACCATTCATATTTTCGATTTTAGTAATGTGAATGTATTAAAAGTTATACATGTTCCATTTGATTACGCATTTTTCATGTTTTCAAATACAATCGTAATAAAATAATAAAATTAATAACAGGAAGTTATATTCGTGTCTCTCTTTCTAATTGGCACATTAAAAAAATATATTTTCAGAGTTGAAATTAACATTAATTTTTCATTTATTTTTTAATTAACTTAAATTGATGTGTTTACTATGGTCTGGAGATGAAAATGAAATAAAATGAAAGTACATAACAGTTTTATCAATCGTTCTTTTAATGCATTTTTAATTTAATTAGACCTACATGTTTTAAAAGAAAAAGAATAAAATAAAACGAGTATTAAAATTACGTTCAAATTTTATTAAAAAATAATAAAATGGTATTAATAACATATTTTTCATAAAAAAATCTTATCTAACTAGCTTTTTGTTTATTATTAGTGTTTTATGTAAAGCAGGATATGAAATTAGTCATCTCACTCTAAAAAATACATCAATACATATCTAATAATTTTTTCCATTTGCCTTCTATTTTTGTATATTGAAATTCATTATTTTTTTTCTTATACAAAAATGAATTATTTTAGGTCAATTTTAATGAAGTAATTAATCTCTTGGTGTATGAGTTGAGTTGTGGACAACTATGAAGAATGATACACAATTGAATCAATGTTCCCGTGTGAATGGTGTTCCAATATTTAAATTAGTAAGTAAAAAGTAAACATGGTTGAAAAATTTAAGTGTGATACTAAGTGAATATGAGAATGTTGAAAATCTATAAATTTATTTTTTTAAGATTTTTGGTTAGAGATGGTGTTAATATCATGTCTCACTAGTGTTGCATCTCTCCAATAATCATCTCTCAAAAAACTCATTCATGGTATCCGAGTCAAATGTTGTTTTGGTGGCCAACTAAATGAGTTCTTGTATTGACAATCCTTCTGACGGAGGGTCAGACATGCTCGTCTTGTTATGTTAATGAAAATATACGTAAGTCTAAATTTCACATTAAGTAAAAATGAGAAATTTGAATATCATATAAGAATGAAAACCCTTAAACTATTGTTTTAAGGTTTTTGATTGAAAGTGGTGTCAATCCCTGGGTTAGACTCATATCTTATTGGTATTGTGTGTCTGTAATGATTCTCTCTCAAAAGGCTCATCAAATATAAGTATTGAAAAAGTGAGTTAAAGGGAGTTTTGCTATTGCAAAGGTATATGTAAACAAGTTTTTGTATTCTTATTTTTTTCATTAATTTTGTAATCATATTAAGCCATATGATTTTTTTTAATTAAATAATATACTGACTTAATTAGTGATTTAATCCTCTAATTAGTTTAGTTTAATTTGGTCCCCTTATTATTTTTGGGTTCAATTTAATCTTCTAATAGAAAGCAAAATAGTACTATACTATAGCCAGGATCAACTTTTATCCTCAAAAAGGACAACAATATATCAAGGCATCATGGCATATTCTCCCTCCGTATTTTTTCTTTATTTGTCACTTGTATTTTCCTTTTCTCTATTCTCAACTTCACCCATAACATAAAGCCTCTTCTAACGAGCTCAACCATGTACGTAAAACACAATTCATTCATTCTCTCCTCAATGTCTAACACTCTACTTGTCTAACAAACACTCGTTTAACACTCGGGTCATCTAACACTAAACTCGTCTAACCAAATTCTACTAGTGTAATCAGTGTAGCCAAACACCTCTTTTACTTCTGACTCTTGCCTACTCTACCTCTAACTATTTCCAAGGATCTTACATTGTCCATAAGTTTTTCCTATGGCCAAGAAAATATTATTATATTTTCTTGTTTCAAAATATATAAAGTCAAATTAAATGAATTTTCTAATTGATTTGATTTTTTTCTTTACTCATTAAACAATATTAGCTTACCTAGCTACTAATGCTAAACTTGGTGCTTTGGCTCCAACTTTAAGCCCAATAATCCTTATAATTGAAGCAAGTGGATTTGTTCCTCCTACTACTACAAGAACAATTATTGGTCATGTTGTTGTAATTGAAAAATTTAAAGGTATATATTTCCTTATATGTGATTTAATTTTATTATAACGTTCTCATTTTCTAACATTATTTTTTCAATTATTTAAAAATATTATTTTGGTAAGCTAAAATATTAACCATGCATTATAATAAAAATTAACAACAATGGTTAAGTTGTTGAACTAAGTTAGTTGGATGTAGTTAGTATATAAGGTAGGGAAAATCTTAACCAAAGTTACAACTATTGTACATTGACATACTCTTGTAATATCTTTTCTAATACACAATTCTCGAAACCTTTCTTTTTTTATGTTCCTCGTTCAATTTAGTTCTTTAGGTGATTATTCTTAGAACTATTTTTTTTTCATATCACCATGATGCTCATTTGTTGAAGTTGTTAAGTAGTAAAAGTTCTCTCTTATTATTTGTTGCATTAGTAGAAAATAAGTCTTTTCACATTATTTACGTATCACTCTAAAGAATCAAAGACTAGAAAAGTGTGGTGACTTTTTTATAAACAAGAGAAACTTTTTTATGTTAGACCCCTTAGGATCCAACATAAAAATGTTTCATTTATGTTGGTCTTATAACGTCCAACTTAAATTTATATATGGTGTCATAAGGTCCACTATAAATGGAACTTTTTACATCTAAAAATAAGGGGTTTAACGTAAATAAGGGGTTTGCGTTCAAAGAGATGACCATGGCTCTGCGCCAAATCGAATAGTTGTCTTCATCTAGAGGCTTGGAAACAAGAACCATTCCCGGATGGTCAGAATGCCGGAGAGAATAAGAACTATTGGAATTTGATTCATTTCTATAGTTAGTCATGGGAATAAGGATAGGAAAAAATTGACTAGAGGATCGTTCCTGCTCTGATACCATGTAAAAGGAAGAAAGAATGAAAAATCTTTTTTATTATTTTTGAATAAAAGATTAGAGATATATACAAGAGAGAATCTATAATTATGTTATTTTATCCCTATAATTCTCTAATATGTTACTACAATAATGTAACATTATTCCTGTAAATCAACTATTATGGATAATAATAACAATATATTCTCTTAATAATCTTGGGATATGATTTATTTTCCAGTCTTTTGGCCAATCAATCTTCTTTCTGTTTATAATGTCAAGCATCTTTGTCTTTCCTTATTGCGTATGTTTAGTGCATAGACTTTCTACTCAACAAGTTATCTTTTCTCATCTTGAAAGTTTCTCTTGTTGAGCATATTTGGAGCTTGTTCATTGTATTGTGTTTCCTTCTCTTTAATTTATTCTGACTTCTTACTGTAGTGTACCCTTACCAAAAAAATATGAAGTTGTGGAACCTTAAGAAAATTTTATCAATATCTCACAGTAAACTTAAAATGTTTTTATTAAATATCTCAAATCAAAATCTTAATAAAGTGAAGTTTATTTAAGTAAAAGCAAAATTGATAACACTATAAAAACTGAACAAAAGTATACATCTATATTTTTTTTTATAAATAAATCTTATGCATATAAAAGGAATTATCCGTTTTATTTAAATTTAACTAGTTTTTAAATTTAACTACTTTTTTGAATTTAACTATTTTTAAATTAAATAAGTAAAGATCATCTACTAAATAAATAAGTTATTCACAAAATAAATAAAAAAAATTTACAATTAAATTATAAAAATTACATACATATAAATATATATATATATATATATATATATATATTTATAATTAAAATTTCGTTATTTTTTGTTATTTAAAAGAAGCAAACATACATGTGGTATCAACGTTTATATATAAACTTTATAATATGTTTTTATTAATAGTATAACTATATTAAATTTTATGATATTATTATATTTTTTAGTAATAACTTATTTATAAATATTATATTATATTTCAAATATATATATATATATATATATATATATATATATATATATATATATATATATATATATATATATATATACACACACACACAATAAGGTCAAATTCCACTCTATTGTTAGGTTTTTACAATTATCATATAACTTTATACTAGTTTTTCAATATCATATATTCATTTCATCTCATACTTCATGAAAATTATAATAATATTGCATTTTAGGATAAATTATCTTACTGACACATGAATCATCCATATCCGCCGTAAAGCATCAATAGGGGTTACGGCCTCTCATTCTGAATTCATTGATATATGCGCCAATCAGACATGTCCTTTTCTTATTCAGAAATTTATTACATAAAATAATACCAATACCACATCCCATGCATGTAAACAAACACAATAACTATAATAAAATATGCATATAAGTTCACCAAATTACCAAAACTTTTGTGTTAAAACATGATTTATGTTCATTTATAACTATATTTGTGATACTTTAAAAAAAATTATCAATTTAAATTCGCTTTCAGGACCAGATGATTATATTATTATTTATATTAATAAATTGTTTAATGTTGTAATATGTTATAAGTTTTTATCTAAATTTATTAAAAGAAAATCATCAAATAATAATTAATTTTAGAGACAAAATATGATTACTTATTATAGTGATTCATTTAGGTTATAAATTAAAAATTATTGACATCTAAAATAAAATAAGAAACTATAATTGTTTATGTAAATTAGAATATAAATTGATTTTTTATCATTAATTACCATTTGTTTTAGCTAATAGGAATTATTTTTAAGTTTAGATATATGAAAATTAGAGTTATCAAAACGAGTAATCCGGTTTGATCCGATCCGGCTCACCACGGGTTGGTCAATTAGTGATCCAACTCAACCCAGCTCATTTATTGGCGAGTCAGAAAAATTTGAACCTGATCCGACCCATCACGGGTTGGTGGGTAAACACGTTGGCTCACTCACTCATTTAATTACAATTTTTTTAAATAAAAAAATTACAAACTTTCTATAATTAAAATTTAAACAAATTTCATGCCTAAATTTCACTTCTTGTTTAATTAATATTCAAAATAGGAAACTTAAATAATTTTTTCAAACAAAATAAATAAATAATAGATATTTTTATAAAATTAAAAATAAATTTTAATAAAATAAAGTTAGGTAGGTGGGTTGGTGGGACAATCCAGTCCACCACGGTTCAACTCACATGAGTCGGATTTAAATGAGTCGAGTTGAAATCTAACCCGCATAAAAAATATAATTTTTTCAAATCCTACCTGACCTAAACCTGTGGTGGGCCAGGTTGACTAGAGGGTTGTGACCCATTTTGACAGTTATAATGAAAACTATTTAGATTGTAATTCACAAATTAATTATGATAAAATTTTTAATTTATAAAATTAGTATTTACATTAGTCATATAATATTATACTTTCTAAAATTAGTTACAATTCAGTGATTGTCTAAAATTATCTCTCTAAAATAAAGTAATTTTAATATTTTAAGATATATGAAAAACTTGATTTGTATACTAAAATGAGTCCATCGTGGAAGGACTCTAATTTTGTGTGCTAAAAGAAGTACATATCCACGATAACCTATAAAATAATAAATGTTGTGTTGGTGCAGAAATCAGTGTAATAAAGAGAATTGTTATAACTTTACATGAACAGTGCCGTGTGATTGATGAATTTTCTTTGAAGAAAAAGAAGTGTAAATGTTGGACTTGGACTTTAAATGGTCCAAAAGTAGTACACTGCATATTTCACGTCATGAATTTAATGTTATGAACGTATTTATTCATTTATAAGATAAGATAAGGTGTTCGGCACCTATAGGGAAAAATATTAAATGATGCATACCAATTAACGCAAGCCAAATAAATGTATATTCAACTTTTTCTTTTAATTTTGAAAAAATTGGAAGAAAAAATATTAAAGGGATAAGACTCTACTGTTTATTGAAATCACTTTCATTTATTAATTGCAAATGATTTTTAATCAAAATATCTGTTTTTGTTTGATAGAGATAGACAATGTCAATCTAACTTCATTGTGGAAAATAAAGTTAAAAATCATTGATAATTTTAACTATAACTTTTATTGTCTTCTAATGAAAAAAAAAAATTACTTTTAAAATATTTTTTAGTTATTAATAAGTTTTTTTTGTACTATGACATAATTAAAGATTATGAAAGATCTAAAGATATGCACTATTCTTTTCTTTCCCTCTTTATTTATCTCATAGTTTTATATTTTCTTTTCTTTGTTAATTTCGTCTCTTACACTTTGTTCATTTGAATAAATTTTAGATTTTTTGTATTTGTTTCAGGGGATTTGCGAAGATGTAATTAAGTGGATTTGTGAGATGGACATTTTTTTCATCACTTGCTGATATGGTGTGATTTGGAACGAATTGAAAGTGAAAGTCATCTTTACCCTTCATACATATGTGGCTAATGTCATGAACATGTGTTAAAGATGGAGAACATGAAGAAGAAAGGTTGAAGTAGAGGTTGAAGAAGCGTGATTTTGGTTCGTCCAGAGCTCTTGTATTAGGCTCCAGAGCTCTTATATCCAATTCTAGCATGTAGAAGGAATTGAATAACAGCCTGTATTCAGTTTTGTGCCCTCTGTATTCGGTTCCACTACATATTGGAGATATGAAGAGTGCTTGTATTCGGTTCTGGTTAGTATTTGGTTCCAGCCTTTTGTTCACCGTGGCCTACAGTTGTAATTGGTTCCGCAGTGGCTTATTCGGTTCCAACTTCCCATTGTTGTTGGATGACTGTATAAATAACATGTATTTTGCTAATTGTAAAGTTTGGTAGGAGTGTGCTGTTATATATGGCCCAAGTGTTTGAATATTATCTAACCATATACTAGATGACAATACAACTCCATTTCCTTTGTTATTAGTTATGCATATTGCAAAACATTTTATGTGAATGACAAAATAATTTTTGCACCTTGTATTGTATTGAAGAGTGATATATATATATATATATATATATATATATATATATATATATATATATATATACACACATTTTTAAAATAAAAAAATATATTTCATTTTACCAAATTACACTTTACATTTTTAAAATTAATTTTAATTTTTTTTCTCTTTATAAACATTTTTACAATTAAATATAACATTAACAATTATCATTTTATATTACTTTAATAATTAGGTATTTTGGTAATCTTCAATTTTTACCAATTAAACAATTTTTTGTAATCTGTCATATCAGTCAAATCCTACACCAATTCTCACAAACTTTACTTCGAAATCAATTTTCACTCACCTCCAAATCCACTCAAATAAAAAACAATTAATTCACTCTCAAATTCCCTCAAATTCATCCACTCACTCTATCCCATATCATTCCTCCAAAGTAAACACACCCTTAGCTTTCACAAATTTTCTCCAGTTCACGCTCTCTTGTCTTTCTTCCCCTCTTACAATTTATTCAGCTGGTATTTATAGAAAAAAAAATGTAACTATTGCTTCTTATTCAAATTGAACTTAATACCCTTTAGCTTGTTGTTTTAATATTATATAGATTCTTCATTGAGAGAATTTTTTTTCTTTTCACAGTGAAAAGATAAAAAACACATGCTTATGTCACTAACTCCCTAATGATGTGTTCGATTGAGGTGATTTGTGGGAGATGATTTGAGGGAGAGTAATTGAATGAATTTGAAAGTAAATTTTTTATTATTTGTTTGAGTGGATTTGGAGGTAATTGAGAATAGATTTGGAAGTAAAGTTTGTGAGAATTAGTGTAGGATTTGATTGATGTGAAAGATTTAAAAATTTTGTTTAATTAGTAAAAAATGAAGATTACCAAAATACCCATAATTATTAAAATAATATAAAATAATAATTGTTAATATTATATTTAATTGTAAAAATGGTTATAATGAGTAAAAAATTACATTAACTATTTAATCATTAAAATTTAATTTAAGAGCCCATTTAATATTATCAAATTGTCTTTTATTTATTTAAAGATTAAATTAGAAGGTTTCTTAAACAAAATCTTAATTATTTTTAAGGTAATATTAAATGTTGTTAAATGTTGTAAAACGAGGCTTGAAAGCCTTAACCGAACTTCGAAATACAGTTACGGCATCATTACTGTTTGAAAGTCGATTTCCTCTAGCTACCCTTCCTTAAAAGTTAGACCAACCTCTCTTGATAGCACCCAAAAACCACCATAGCCTTTTCCCCTTGAGTCATATAACTTGGAGGATGAGACATCATCTCATTACATCAAAATCACTATATGTGCACCATATTTCAACCAAGATCAAGCTTCTTCAAACCACTACCCATTTGGGAGTCTCCCCTTAGCTTTAGTCATATAGCTTGATGGAACTTATCTCATCACCTTTGCCATGGATACACTCATTTGTATGCACCATTATATATACAAGCATTCATCCATAGATGTAAGCACACATATCAACAAGAATCATTACTACACCATAGGAAAACATTAACATATTAATAAGAACGACTAAACAAGGTTAGCTTCCCTCACTTGACCACAACTTCTTAAGAGTATTGGCTATCTGAAGGTTGGATGTTCTCCCTCTAAAAGGATTTTTTGAGCTCTCACTTCACTAGAATTCTTAGAATAAGAAAAGGTGCAAAGAAAAGAAAGAACAAGTGAAAGCATGAATGAAGAGAATGTAGTGACATGATACCTTATATTTAATCTAACGTGTCTCAGTCTTTGCCCCTTGAATATGACAAAGTTTACAATCCTGACATGCTCTATTCCTTTGTCCCAAGCAGAAAGCATCGTTGTTCCATAATGTAAGTCTATGTTTAACCTTATCCCTCTTAAAAGAGTGGCAACATATCAAATTTCATGTCTTATGTTCCTACCAAATGTTTTTCCTCCCTTCCACATGCCTTTTTATGGTTAACTACACATATTCTTAGCACACAAGGAAACTTAAGCACTTTAAGCTCGTGCATCATCTCAAGGTAATGGACCTTATCTAACCCACTCGACCCTATCTAGAGGGAACCGAGGCTAAATGCTCTGCACAAAATTAATATCCCTCTCCAAAAATCTGAACGTTACAACTACCAAACTTTATAAGAGGGGGATATGGTATCACTTCGGTAGATAACCGAGGTCATATCCTCCTTTCATAAGTTCATCAGTTCAAACATCAACGCACAAGGGTTGCAAAGAGATTTTCATTAGAATGGAGAATGAAATGTGTCAGTTGGGTTTGAAGGTCTATGGCCTCGATTCTGAAAACAACCAAGGCCAAATGCTCTACACAAATTTTGGTCAAATTGTAGAGGAGAATGTAAGTAGGCGCAGAGGTCTATGGTCTCGATTCTAAAAACAACTGAGACCAAATGCTCTGCACAAAGATTTTGGTCAGATTACAGAGGGGAATGTCAATGGGTGCATAGGTTTATGGCAACGGTTGTCCTGGGAAACGAGACCATAGATCCTCTATTATTTCAGGTGGAATTGGAACTGAGACATATACTTTCACGAAAATTTCAAAAATGTCACCACACCATTTTATGCTTCAGTTTTTGGTAAACCAAAGCATAAAGAGTGCGTTAGTATCTCCTTTTTTTTTATTAGTGAAATTGAGTTCATCTAGTCATTTAACAAGTATTGTCTAGTTCCTCATTAGACAACTACTCTTCTACATACCTTCCTCCTTTTGCTAGACTCGTCTAGAAAGCCCAAGGGTCATCTAATGACCATATCTCACTCACAAACCTTTTCTTCACAACACCGCTATGTCAACAGAAGATGGAAGGGACCCAGGATGCCAAAACAAAAGGGAAGCAAACGAAGGAGGAGAAATTTGAAGATACCCTCACATGCATTCAAATTTCAATTTCTGGGGAAAAGAAGAGAGAAATCTAGAAGAAAGGATTTGTTGAAATTGCAATTGAACGAGAGAATATCCAAAATTTGGGATTAAATTATCATACACAATACCAATGACTCAAATCTACCGATAAATTACGACATTGCACATCACCAAAGAATTTAAGCTGTCAGTAAATGAAAGAATAAAATCCGTCAATAATTCTGTCAATATTATACACTTGACAGACACTTACTAGTAGTAAGCGTGTGTATTGTATGTTTTATATTTGTCTGAAGGTGTTACACATAATTAAAAAAAAATCTTAAAAAATGTGCAAACTGTTCTTATAAACAGTCATCTTTTCTGTTTGTTAAATCCTTCGCATCCAACTATTGTGAAATACGTACAATATGTGCATGTTAAGCGTAAATACTAAAAAAAAAAAAAAAAATTCAATTCCTATATACCTTTTATTAAAATACACGTGAACACAATTTGGCAATAGTAACCTATCCGTTATACTTTTGACAAGTTAACGATGTTCATGATTTTTGAATATTCACTCGTCCTAAAAAAATGTCTGTGATTTGTGAATATTGATAAGATTACTGTTAAAAGCTAGCCTTGTCATCAGCTTCACAAATCAAAATAATAAATAAATAAACTTTCTACTTTCGGTTTTGACTTTCTTCCTTTTTTTTCATGATCTTGAATTGTTTTAGAAACTGACGCAACCTTGATAATTAATGAAAACTAAAAAGGGTTTTAAGTTGAAATTATTCAACTGAAATACAAGGTCTGAATTAATAAATATTTGTCATTCATTTATGAAGCGAGTTGTCTATTCCGCAGGTAAAGTTTCCATCCTAAGGTACTAGTATTGTCGACCCTATAGTTTAAAAGATCAAACTTTATCACAACCTTTTGCTTTTCTGACATGGGTTCTATGGCGAGCTAGTGTTTACACTTCCCTTAAAGGGATCATAGCATCAATCATGATTTAAAAGGAGATGGTGGTAGATGATGGCCAACATTTTTAAGTATATTCTTACGTTTTTCTTTTTCAAAATCATTTTTTCTTAAATTTTACTATTTTCAATTAGCTATATACTAAATTTGTTTGATTTATTGAATATTAAAAAAAATTTATATTTTTCAACTGAGTTTTCACAATTTATTTTTTCTGTTAACTAAGTATATCATGGCTGTTATACTGTCTTGCCATTTTATTTATTTTTCTTCCTATGTTAAGAAGTGTGTGCTTTCTATTTGTATAAAATGAAATTATGATTAATGTAAAAGACAAATGACTTTTATTGTTTTAATTGAAAATATGCTAAATAATAATTATCATAATTTTATAAACTAAAAGATTATAGTCGTTATTATCATTGATGCAGATGACAACAATTATATAAGATAATCTTTCTTGGTTAATAAAATAATTAAATAAAAAAATTTATTGAAAAATATAAAATTTTAAATATTTAATAAACCAAAAAAATTAAGAAGAATTTAATTGAAAATATTAAAATTTATAAGAGACTTACAAATTAATTAAAAAAAATTTAATCATGTGTTATTAAAAAAAAAATTGGTTGTATTAATTACTTTTTTTTTCTTGAATATCTTGATTAAGTCTTCACAAACCCTAGGCAAATATTTTGTTTACAAAAATAAGAGATATTATTCTATTATATTTTTATATATATATATATATATATATATATATATATATATATATATATATATATATATAAAATATGCCTTTCCAAAGTTGAAATATAGTAATCCCATGAAACTTGGATACCTTTAAACTCAGGCCAAACTATGAATTCAATATTCAGCGATTGACACTGTTAAAACATTGTTCAAAGTGATGACAATGTAAAGTTTTACATGTCACAAGTTTGCAAATACATGTCATGTGTTTCTGGAATTCTATAATATAATGGAAGAAAAGTAAAACATAAATTCATAGGACATACATTAATGAATTATAATTACAAATTAGTTTATATATATGTTTTTAATTAACCAGATATATTTAGTTTGACTTTTACTATTGATATATATACTTTAAGATTTTGACTTTTAGTCCCAAGTTTCATTTTTTAGGTTTCCGTTCCTGTAGAGTGTTTATAAAAAGAAGGAAAATGTTACTTTAACAACAGATATTTGACAACGATTTGCCAACGACACGTGTTGGTGTCTCATTTGTTGTTTTTAATGAATTTTTTAAATAGTTTAATTTTGTTATGGAGGGCATATTTGGAAACAAAAATGCTGAAAATGGATTGGCGCCTTTCAGAAAGTGAAATTGTTTTCACTTCGAACCTTCGAAACTCTCTCACTAGTTTTTCGTTCTCCAAAACCTGTCATTCCACCATCCAAGTGTTGCTTTGGTCTNGTGTGTGACGGTCCGCCATTGAAGAGTTGGAGGAAGAGGGACTTTGTGATTTATGTGCCCATGTAATCGATTACAGACAGGTTGTAATAGATTACCAGTGCCTGTGTACCAAAAGTCCAACGCTGCTCCCTGGCTCTGGTAGAGGGAGCTCCCCAGTTTATGATTTATGTGCCCGTGTAATCGATTACAGACAGGTTGTAATCGATTACCAGTGCCTCTGTACCAAAAGCCCAACGCTGCTCCCTGACTCTGGTAGAGGGGGCTCCCCAGTGTGTGGTGGGTACTGACTTTGTTAAAATTTAAGTTATGAATTTGAGATTAATGGTTGTTTTGGAGGACCAACAACT
>NC_028359.1:10811584-10815056 GCF_000741045.1 Vigna radiata var. radiata | reverse complement strand
AAAGTTTAATTAAAATGATTGAGGGTGTTTTCGGAATAACATAAAGTCACCTTTTTCACATCAGTTTTTTAATTAAAAAATAAATTAAAGTGAGCCAATAGAATGCTGACATATGGCGTTGGCAAATTGTTGTCAAAAATTGGTTGTTAACGTATCGCGATCCTAAAAAGAATACGTGTGTTGATATATTACTCGTGACAGGAACCAAAATGAACAAAAAATTGCAGAGATTAAAATCTAATTATACTTTTAAGTTAATATTAAAACCAAAATCAAGATACATTTTTGGGATCACATAAATTTAAACTTTATCAATTATACATGATTTGAGAAGAGTGATTCTATGACCCTAGTTTGAAAAATACTATAGCTTTTTAAAACATTGATCGAGATAAAGATTTTTTTCACTTGGATTTGATTTAATACTAAGTTTCAAAAGAAAAGTGTGTGTACCGATGGTTTAAAATAATGATTCTTGACGAAGGTAATAAGAGAAAGTTGAGTTTTCATCTTAACATACATGAGAAAAATATATCAAAAAGTTGAAACAATATATTTTGTGGTAAATGTATGTATGTATGTATATTTGACTTTTCAAAAGTCAAAGGTACAATATCAAATATTAAGTTATGTGCTATAATAGTTAAGCATTCATATGTGGAAATGAGCTAACAATTTTAAGAATTTTGTTATCCATTTACCATAAACAATGAGGAGACATGATCTTGTATGAGTCATTACAATTTCTTTTAATGAATAATGCTTCTTTTGTGCTAGTAGATTTGAAGATATATATGCAAGATCTAGCATATAAGTATATTAGAAGATAATTATATTGCATAGGGTGCTCATGAGTTTAAATTAAGAGATATGAAGTTCACTTATAGGTTACAACAAAAATTATAGGAGGCTGTAGAGACAAAATTAAGGCTCAATTCAAGTTGTCATCCTTATACAAATAGACAACTAATTAGAGAGAATTATTCATTGTTCAAAAGATCTATCAAGGATAATTCTTTTGGATCATATGGGTAACTAGGATAGGATTTTCTCTTTGGTAGAATTTACATATAATAAAAGTTATCACAAAAATATCAAGATGAGACCGTATGAGACATTGTATAAAAGAAATTGTAGAACATCTCTTTGTCAGTATCATGATGAAAAAAATATCTTGGTTCGACAAGAGTTATTGTAGCACACTATTAAAAGAATTTGATAGATGTAAGATCAAATAAAACTTATCATGACAGACAAAAATTCCATGCAAATCAAAGAAGAAGACTCTAGATATGTTAATCAAGGTTATGTTTTTAGTAAGTAGTTCATTTTCTATTAAGGATTTTACTTCTTTTCTTTTCTTGTTTGGTTGCTTAGAAAATAGAAGGATATTATTAATATAGAATTTAATAGTTGAAAACTTACTAAAATGATGAGATTTATAGAAGTTGAAGATAGAAAATTTATTGTACACACTATCTTCTCATAAGAGAAATTAATTATTACGTATATTTATGAGGGAATTGACTATATAGAAGAATAATGAGTATGTATGGTATCTAAAATTAATGAAACTTATGTGGAAATGTGATTATGCATTAAGTGAGTAATTATGAGTAATGCAATACTTTTATAGTAGGTAATAAAATTGATGGTTTAGGTATGTTTTTCGCAACTTGAATTCCTTTTATTTTAGAAATGTTGTTATCGAAACTAATATCGCTCAAGTGACGATACATTGCTTTAGTGATATCTAAGAAGTGTGTAATTATTACTTGCATTTCACTGTCACTCAAGTGATAACAAACACTGAAATAATTACATAGTCGTTTGTCATAATGGTTGTGCATGAGTTTATGGAATGTGTGAAATCATGCAAGTTGATGCTGAAGTGATTATGTAAGCACTCAAATGTTGGTGAAATGGGGTATGTAACATTCAAAAATTTTACAATGCAATTATTTATAAATATTTTTATTACAAGAAATATATATATATATATATAGCTTAATAATAAGTTATATGGAAAATATACTATTATTTACTAACACAACTATGTTTCAACAGTAAAGTAAAGAAGAAAGTTTAATAATAACTTTCTTTCATTCTTATTATGTTTTTTATAATATCTCTTTAACGTATTTCTTTTTCTTATTTTCTCAAACATAATATATATACATATCCATATATATTGTAGAAAAATATGATTAATTATAATCAATTACAAAAATGAAGTTAATTATTTAGAATATATATATATATATATATATATATATATATATATATATATAACTTAAAAAAATAACTAATTACAGAGTAATTTGTTTATATTTTTTAATTATTCCATTTAGTTAACTTATATAGATATAAATAATTAATTACAATTAACATCAAAGAGCTTTTCACATAGAAATATAAAAAGATAAAAAAATGTATTAGAAATTTAGCATTTAGAAGTTGGATCTATGTATTACTGTTAGGCAAAGGAAATATATAGTACCACCTACTTGGAGTGGCATATTACATTTAATCACGTTAAGAATGTGGATTTTATTAGATATTCACTGCAACCATTAAATCCAACTGATAAGATGGAATGAAATTTATTTCTTTCCGACTGTAAACACTCTTTCCTTGTATTTATAAATAAATACAAGGAAAGTAAGAATAGAGTTACTGTGTGAAAAAACAAGAGAGAGAAAGAGAATGGAGGCAGATTAGGGAATGAAAGAACAGTGACTCTGTCTCAGACTTACAAAGTTAAAGTAACTTTTATCAATATTGTATGGTGAAATAACTTCAAATATCTTTACAATTTGTTATTTAGTGTAGTATGGAAAGTTATATCTTTATTCTGTCTTCGTTTTTACTCTAATTGCTTTGAGGGTTACCTCTTAAAGGTTTTCTAATATTTAAGTCAGCAAATAGTTCGTATATGATCAGAACAATAGTTGAATGTACAGTAAATACAATTATTTATCTTTTATCTTTGTCTTTTATTTATAGTTTTAGAGATAGGTCAAAGATAAGTAAGACTTTAATTTTGGTTCAATCTCAACTTAATACTCCTAATCAATATTTATATTAATCTTTACTTAAAGGATTAATTTTCAAGTTAGGCTTCCCGATCTATTAACGTTCGTGCGATCTTATCTGTCAAGATTGTGGTACCTTTCGTTTTTTAGGTTGTTTAGCCATTCTCTGTCTTCTAGAATTGTTTGATCATACGATACAAATATTAAAAAAGAGACATCTATCATGTTTTTCTTATTTATTTTCATATATATATATAGTCATGATATGATAAGAGATCGTATTATAGATAATAAAAGTGGAGATCATGAGTTAATTAGATGTTTTATTTCTATCGATCTAATTATATATATTTCATTGTTGTTTAATATACACCATATAAAGAGTATGTAATAAATAAGAATTATGTCAACTAGTAAATTAAATGGAACGTTAATAA
>NC_028359.1:10766118-10811563 GCF_000741045.1 Vigna radiata var. radiata | reverse complement strand
ATATATATATATATATATATATATATATATATATATATATATATATATATATATATATATATAACACCCTGATTAAAAAAAGTTGTTAAGAATATTCTCCAACAAGTTCTGTTTTTAAATGTAGAAGCAGATTGCTTAATATTTACTTAGAAAATAATTCAATCACTTTACTGGGTAAATCTTTTACACTAAAAAGTTGTAGATTATTTTTTCTTTTTTAACTTTTGAACTCATTTCCAGTTTTGTTACCTGTTTTATTTATGAAAGTATTGTAACACTTGGTAGAATACACTTTCTTGGAAGAAATGTAAACTAAAACAACATGCAATAAAACACATTGCCCTATAGGAGCAGCTTGGTTCATGGTGAGCAATAAAAGAAGGCAAATCTCACTGATTATCATGAAGAAGTTACCAATTTGCATAGCCAAAATCTAATGGGCAATCAAATCGTGAAGAAACTATGTTTTTCAATGCCTTATTTCAAGGAAACACCCATAAATAATATATAGCACATAAATGTATACATATTGCAACGTGTGATAACCTTTTCTTGCACTTCTCAGAAAGATTAGGGTTTTTTTCATATTTTTGGTTTCTGTGAGTAAATGATGGATCTATGTGAACCCGACAATGACCGGGTTAAACGCCAAATTCAGCATTAAAGGCAATCATTGACTCTAAGAACAACATGAAACAATTTTTAAATGAAGGGAAAATAGTTTTTTTATTTGTTTGTGTTTAATATATGGTGTAATGTTGGTGAGTATTAACCGTCCAATAGAAGAACCTATTTATATTTGCTTTGACTTTAATTTATCTTCTCCCTATGAACAGATCCAAGATGTTGACTCCAATCATTGCCAAATTTTAAATTTGTCTTGCTTAAATATTACAATTTTCAGGTCTTTTTTATCACCATAATTTAGAAGGGGATACTTCAAAGAGGGTTGTGTTGATCAGTGTTTTCACTTATTAAAAACAAATTAGGTTTAATAATGCTTTTACTTTGAAACTTTTAAGAGAATCTGGTTATGATTTCTTAGGTTAAAAGGGTTTATTTCAGTCTGAATTTTAGATAAATGTGATTTAATTTCTAAACAATGAATTTGAAAGATTAAATTTAGATTTTAGAAATAATTTTCGTTTTTTTTTTAAATTTAATGTTCAAAATTTAAGCTATATTTTTTGCATTTGCGATGCTAAAAATAATTTTTTTTTTTTTACATTTGGAGAATAAAAAAATATTTATCCTGAAATCCTACTAAAAACATAATAATTAAGTTCAAATTTAATAAAAAAAATGTTTTTAGAGAATTATTTTATGAAGCGGTAAAGATGTGTCAATAACACTTTTTTCTTAAGACTTTATGTACTTTTAATTCTTAATTAGTACTATAAAAGCGTAATACACACTAAGCGTGAATTTAGTTCAAATCCTTAAATAATTCTTTCTATTTAATAAATGAAGAAGAATTTAGTGTATTTTAAATTTCGAATATTAGAGTAACTTTTTATTCAAAACATTTTTCCTTAGATAATGGATGGATTACTAAGAATATATATGCTATATTTTAGAAAGGAAAAAGTTTTAACAGATTAAGGATTTAATAATAAAAAATATTGTTGAAAATCATATTAAGATTGTTGGATTGGCAAAGATGCTTATTAAGACTTTATAATTAACTTTCTTTTTATGATTAGTGTTTTGGTAGGTTTATAATATTCTTACATCGATTAAGAAATAAGATTAAGAATATAATTTCTGTATATTTTCTTTTTTTTTTTAATTGTACGATATGCTTGATTAAAGTATATGATAACCTCAAATATGATTATTGTCCTTGACGATTCTACATCAATAGAGGTATAGTTGAAACAATTAGTACTCTAAAAGCAGAAATAAATATTATTGCATTTCGAACTTCCAATATTATAGTCTTAATAAATATTTTCTAACATTAGAATGATAAGTAAGAATAGTAAGAGTGTATGACAGAAATATATTTAATAATAGACTTGAATGTTTTACTGAGAAATGCGTAATATGTGTTGGAGTGCAAACAAAGTCTCACATTGAGTGAAAGAATGACTGGTCAAGGGTTTATATACATATAGATATCTCCAATGGTATGAGGTCTTTTGGAGTGGTACCAAAAGCAAAACCGTGAGGGCTTAGCCCAAAACGGACAATGTCTTACCATGTGTAGAGTTCTATGTGTGTGTTGTACCTCCCCCAACAATATGTGAGAATTTAATTGAAATTCAACACTACAAGAACAATTTCAAAAGAAATATATAACTTTCTTTTTCTACATTGTAGTTGACCGACATGTAAGAGAAAAGAACTATTGTTGGAAGCTATAATTTTTATTTGTAAATAAAAAATATAATGGAATACAGATATTTTTAAAAATAAACTTATTAGATATAGTCATTTTTTAATGAATGTTTTATATTAGAAAGAATATAAATTTAATATATATATATATATATATATATATATATATATATATAAATGACAGTAATAAATCAATTATGTAGGATTGAATTATTGAGTATGTGGAGTCTGAAAAGATTATTGGGTCTGGTTCCTTTATTTGTTTTATTTTTATAAATACTCATGTATTTTTAAACCTAATCAATTAATTTAAAATATCGTTTATACAATTGTGAATGTACATCATTTTGATTAAACCATGTAAATCTTTTGTGTTCTTTTTATTTATTTTTGTCTTGTAATTGTTCTCGTGTGTGAGTGTTTGTGATCTCGAACAACTAGTATCAAGAATTTAGGGTTTCTCATAAGAGAAACCAATTATAGAAGGTGGAAAAGTGAAGATTGACAAGTTTGATGAAAATTATTTAGGATTCTAGAAGATGCAAATTGAAGATTATCTCTATCAAAAGAAATTGTACCAGCCTTTGTCCAAAAATAAACCACAAATTGTCTTAAGCAAATTGAGAGTTGCTAGATTAATAGGCTTTAGGCGTCGTCAGATTAACATTAGCGAAGAATGTTGCTTACAATATTGTCAACGAGAAGACAATGTATGGATTGATATCAAACATGTACAAAAAGCCATCAACATCAAACAAGATATTCTTGATTTGTTAGTTGTTAATATGAAGATGTGAGAAGGTGCTAGTGTTATAGAACATGTGAATGAATTTAATTCTTTATTGTCAAGATTAGTTTCAATGGGTATTAAATTTGACAATGAATTACAAGCCCTATTGTTGTTATCTTTATTGCCTAATAGTTGGTCGAGAACTATCACGGCAGTAACTAGTACATTTGGGACTATAAAATAAATCTTTGACGGGATTAAGTATTTAATCCTTAGGGAGGATGTTCGTAGAAGGAACACCAAAGAATTAATAGGTTCCTTGAAGCACTAAAAGTATAGGTAAAAGGCCTGAAGGAGGACGACATTATGGGCATGGTAGATCAAATTCCAAGAAACAAGGATATTCCAAAACTTGCAAGGATATTACCTTTAGGAATTGTCAACCAAATGATCACTTTAAAAACTAATATTGCTTCTCCTAAAGAAAAGAGACATGAAAACATAGTGAATGCAACATAACAAGACTTTGATGATACATTAATTTTTTTGTTTTGAAAGCAAGTTTGAATCTTGGATCATGTATTATGGTGTATATTACATGCTTCTCCTCGCAATGAATTATGAAAAATTTTAGAACTGGAAATTATGCCAAAGTTCGTCTAGCAAATGATGAGCCTTTAGACATCGCATGCATGGGAGATATAAATCTTAAAACTTCTACTAGTATAGTTTCGACATTAATGTTAATCTATGTGGGCATGCTAAATGTTCAGCGATATCAAGTCATATTCGGTGATGGTCAATGGAGGGTGGTTAAGGGTACTCTAGTTGTTACTCGCAGTTGGAAGACAAGAACCTTCTACATGATAGAATTACCTATAGAATAAGTAAACTCAATTAGTGATGATGTTGATCACCCTTCAATTTTGTGGCACCAAAGACTTGGTCACATAAGCGAGAAAGGTATAAAGGAATTAGTCAAAAATCAGACGATTCTAAAAACGAGTAAAAATTGGTTTCTATGTGTTTAAGAAGAAGAAAAGAGTTACTTTTTCCAAGACCGAAAGGATGCCTAAGGTTGAGAAGTCGAAACTTGTTCATACAAATTTGTATTGGTCAACATTAGTCACATCATTAGGAGGATCATGATACTATGTCACCTTTTTTTATGATTCTACTAGAAATGTACTGATTTATTTTTTGAAGTAAAAATCAGAAGTATTTAATACGTTTAAAAAGTGGAAAGTTGTTGTTCAGAATAAGATAAGGGTAAAAAGTAAATGTTTAAAGTCTGATCATGATGGTGAATATAATAGTTTTGAATTGGTTTATTATTATGCTGAGAATGGAGTTAGAATCCTTAAAAATATTTTTGAGACACTTCAACAGAATGGTGTTGCTAAAAGAATTAATAGGACCTTGAATGAGAGGGAAAAGAGTATGAGAATTCATGCAGGGTTAATAAGGACAATCCGAGGAGACATAGTGAGCACAACAACATACCTCATTAATAAAGGACCATTAGTTCTTATAGGATTTAAGATTCCTAAGGAGGAATGACAAGGCAGGGATGTAACTCTTTATCACTTGAAAGTATATGGTTGTGTTTCTTATGTTCATGTTAGAGATGCTGACAAGGACATGCTTGATCTGAAAGTAAGAAAGTGCATTTTCATTGTCTATGAAGCATATGATAAGGGATATCTCTTTTATAATTATCAAAATAGAAAGGTCATTAGAAGTAGAGATGTTACATTCAATGAAAATGTAGTTGTACATGGACAAACTTGAGACAAATGCTAAAAATAAAAAGAAGTCAATAGAGAAGGAAAAGGCGGTGTAGATTTTAATATAAAGAAGTCAATAAAAAAGTCAATATTCGTTGGACTTGTTTTAAGCATTATGGTTGTAAAGGATCTACATCTAGAACAGTTAGATTTTAAAACACGTTCTTACATGGTGACCTTGATGAGAACATCCACATGGTACAACCAGAGGGTTTCCAACTGGCAAGGAAAGAGAACTTGGTTTGCAAGTTGACGAAGAGTTTGTATGGGTTGAATCAAGCACCAAGACAATGGTGCTGGAAGTTTGATAGTTTTATGAATAAGAAAGGTGTGTTATGCATCAACATTGTTATATGAAAGATTTTGCCCTATCCTATATTATATTATTATTGTATGTTGATGACATGTTAGTTGTAAGCTCTACTATAGATGAAATTAATAAATTAAAGGTGTAATTGTCTGAAGAGTTTGAGATAAATGATTTGGGTGTTGCAAAGCTTATTTTAGGCATGAACATTAGCAAGAAAAAAATTGATGGTTCTCTAATATTATCTCAATAGAAGTAAGTTGGGAAAGTGCTAGAGAAATCCAATATGCAGGATGCCAAGATCCTAAGTACACCTTTGGGAGTTTACTTTAATCTCACCAAAGAGTAATCAGCTAAAACAGACGAAGACATGGCATAAATGGCTAAGATTCCTTATACATCTGCAATTGGTAGCTTAATACATGCAATTGTATGCACTAGACCAGACATTGCTCATGTAGTAGAAGTTGTTAGCATATTCATGTCTAATCACCATATAAAAATATATGGAAGGTAAAACTTTCATTTATTACATCAAATAAATATTCCTAATATAAATTTATTCAATAATAAAAACATATAAAAATATTTAGTAATTAAATTGTTCCAAAATACATTCAAAATAAAAATCTTTCTTCCTAAAGTCTCCAAGAGCACGCCTCTCTTTCTCTTTTCTCTAAGCACCATTTTCTTGCCCCCATGTTGATTTTTCTCTTAAACCTTCCTACAATTCACATTTAAACTTCTAGCTCTTATTTCATTATTCTTAGAAAAATGAATTAATAATAGTGCTAGGTAAGAATTGAACTCATGACTTCCTTTATTAAAAAACTATAACCAATTAAGTTATATCATCTTCTTGTCATTCTATCAATATAAATAAATATACATGTTTTTTCTTGGTCTTCCTTATATAGTTATGAATGGATGCAAATTTAATTTGGTTTTTTTACCCTTAAGTAAACTAAATGTAATCTTAGTGGATTGACTATTTGTTAATCGTATTATGATAACTTACGACAAAAAAAAAATTATATCTCTTCGTCCAAAGGAACAAGTTAATTTTAGCCTAATAGTTCTTAAAAGGATATGTAATGATATGTTAAAGTAGCAACCAATTATAGTAAGTGTATTGGATATGTAGTAGCATCAAATAAGTGTTGTATCTATAGAAATTAATTAAGATTGTTCAATGTTTAATTCTAGATTCAATGGAATAATGTTTATTAAATTTGCGATGATCATAAAAATAAGACTTCATAAAGATTTGGAAAATATGATGATAAATATATGTTGAGGTTAGATTTCATCTCTTCTTTTTCTATTGTAATGCTACTTATCTTTTATATATAGTATCTAATTCATCCAATGTCCTATAAATACTTTAAGGTAATTCTAAACTCATTCATGTAGTCTAGAACCTAAGTACTTGAAACTCAATGTGATTCCTCAACTCCTTATTGAATGAATCATTACATTAAGCGTAAGAATTTTATATTCAGCCCAAGTTTTAGAGCATGTACTATCCTCTAACAAGAATGAGGTGGTTTGATTATACCACAATTTAATATTAGTTTTTCTAACTCAATTAAAACCACTGAAATAAGATTAGTAGCTAATTCACCTAAGAATTAAGCATAAATCAAACTACAAACAGTTGATTAAAAGTATACATATATATTAACGAGGTAGTAGTATAGAGAATTAGAATCAATTACAACCAATCTGCACATAAGAGAGTTCAACTACTTGTAATGATGAGAAATGCTCACTCTAGGAGTTTATTGTTCCTTTCCTATGTCTCACACTTAGATGATCTACTTTAGTACAATGGAATGATAAAACCAAAGGCAATGCCCTATATTTATAGATAATTTTGGGCAATGCTAAGCTTCATGTTGTAGTGCTCAACAAGAGTTTCCTTCCATGGTGGGTTTTCTTTCATCTCAGTCCTTTGTTCTGGTGATCAACACTTTAGTTGTCCCTCTTTGAAGGATTTCATTGGTAGCTTAGCCCATTTTTTTAATGCTTCAGGTTTCCTTATGCAAGGGTTTTTCTTGTGTGACTTAGCATCATTGTGCACCGCTCAGTTGTAAAGCCAAAATTCATATTCTTTCTTTTCCTTTTTAAGTGCTCCATGCCAATAGTTGTGGCTCAACTACATCATTGTTGTTTTCCTCCAAAGTCACTGAAATACATCAAAATATCATTAAATTCAAGAGATTGTAAATCTTCGTACCTCATAGTATTACTTTAATTTCTAGAAACTTATTAATATGCAATAAGGGCAATGTGCTTTTTGTTCCTTGTTTGGACAATAGTGAGAAATGATTATTAAAGGAAGAATATGTGGATTGTAGTACAATAATACATGGATATCTTCTTGAATAGATTATAGGATTACCATTGAAAAGGGAAATAAATTTTTCTATCAACTAATTCTAAATGTAGAACAAATATATATTATTTCTTACAAGATGATTCTAGTAGAATTAGTTGAGTAAAAGTTGAAAATCAAGTTGAAGATCTTTAGGAAAAATAATTCCTCAAACCTAGTTTATCTTTTTAAGGTCTTGTAGTTATTTTAGGTAAGAAAAATGATGACTCATTTAATTTATGAATTAATTATATACAACCAAACAAGATCACTATTAAGAATAAGTATCATGTACCAAATATTGATTATTTTATGATGAATGACCTCTGAAACACTTTAGTCTTTAAAAGTACTTCACGATAATATCATCTGATGAATATACATATGTGATTTGTCTTACCAAACGATGCATTTATTAATGAAATGACAAATTATATAATGTCTTGAAAACACTACACTATTTAACGATTATTAACATTCAAAACATTTAACGCATGTATGAAAAAGTACTTCAATGTTTGTATACTTTGTTATTGATATCAATGCAGATCAATAAAGAAGAAAGATATGATCATAATCACAACCAAGAAAAATACGTTGCGAGAGAAGAAGAACAATATGGGATTGTTTCCTTGAAGACTTTTGTTCTATCACATCGTACAAGCTCAAGTTTCACTTAAGGTTACAAGAAAAAGCTTTGGACCCTATAAAGTAGACTAAAGTCAAATTGCACATCGAAAGGCTACCAACTCTTCAGAAGTCAACTTCTTGGTCTAACGATCATCTTTCAAGAGAAACTATATATAGAAGAAAACTTTAAGAGAAGATGTTGCTGATGAAAAATCGCAAGAAAGATAACATAAGAAAAATAACAACATGAAAAAATAGAAAAGTTTAAAGTGTCCTTATATCATCTAAGCATTCCAAAAACATTTTCTTACCTTCTTTGCAAAGATATTAGACACTGTATTATGAAAAAATTTGAAAAATACCATTTCACCCCCCCCCCCCCGCCCCCCTACCATAAGTGTTTTTCTTGTAATTTCATAGAGTTTGATGGATCAATTACATATTGTACATTTCTTTTCTAAAATATGTTTTTCACCTAGTTACCCATAATAGGTTGAAAATGTTTTGAAAACAACTTTTAAATCTAAGTATAGTCACGATGAGTTTGTTATTGTACATTTTCGAGTGACAAGTGCTTCCATTATATTTATGGACTACATGAAGATGATTGTTCATCATTTCATAGACTAATTCTTATTGATTTACTCTATCACTCATGAGAATCATAAGGAACATCTGATGATAGTGTTGAGTATTTTGTGTGAGAAACAATTATATGTTGAATTATTTAAACGCAAGTTTTGCATTCAAAAATATAGTTTTTATTATAAATCATATCAACCCATGACATATTAGTGAGTCATTTCTATTAGATTAAGTTATTACAATTTTTTATTTAGTTTATTACAATTTTTTTATCGTCACATTTTCAAATTATGAAACTCTTCGAAATTTCTTTGTGTTCTTTAGAAAGATTAACATACTACAAAAAGAATTTTCTTACTTAATAGGTTATCTTTAGATAAGAAAGACTAACTTGATCTCCTCTTTTGGAAAACATAAAAAAAAAATGTATTCTTATAATGAAAGGATGATTGAGAATGATTTGATATTAAGTTGAATATCGAAAAAATATTTTAAAATGTTGAAGAATTAATTGAAATTGAAATTGTATGTTTTATCAAAAAATGTTATTTGGCTTTTGAATGACTATATGAATTAAACCTAATTGTTTTAAGTATAACACTTGTTTCTATAATTGGATTATGTACTAAAAAATCGTTGTGTTTTGATATTCTTTTTGTTTATCACATTGACTAAAATAACACTAATATTGTAATGATAGAATATTACTTTCTAATGATCTTTAATCATGTGATAATATTTTATGTCACTTAAGTTATGACTTATAAAATTTAAGAAAAAATCAAAATATTTTTTCTCACCTAAATTTCTTATATAAAATATAAGTATGAATTCTAAAATTAGTAATTTAATACAAAAGTCGTATTGCTCGTACAATAATGTGTTTCACTTGAACAAAAGAATTAAGATTAATTATTTCTTCACTTAGAATTAATCCCTCAAACATTCATTAAACACTCAAAGAAAAATAAAAATTTTTCCAACACTCTTTTCTTAAAGATATCAACTCTTATGGAAGCATAAATTTACTCAAAGTATAATACATATAATTCAAATGGTGAATTTACAACTTAAATGAAAGATATAATTAATACATTTTCCTTTAGTGAATTAACTAATTTAACTTTTATTATTAAATTAAATATTTCTCTTCATTGTCAAAAGTCAATTAACCGAGACTTCTACAAGTATGAGGAAAATTGGTGCCGTCTCAATTACTTTACTTCGCACAATTTTTTAATCCACATTTTAATTTCCTTTAAATAATATTTGACCGAAAGTAAATAATGTTGAATACACCGACAATTTTAGACGAGAAAAGTTATGGTAAATAAAACAAATTCGGTATTTTTAATAAGATACTCTTTTATTTTCTCTGGAATTATATAATTAAAGAAAACTAGAAATCTCCAGAGGAAGAAAAATAGGCAGAATTAGCTCGAAGGACGTCAAGCTTCTTAAAATATATAAACATGTGACTGAGGATATAATATATTTAAATGACTATCTAGTGCTTTACTTTCAGAAAGTGATAAAATTGCTTAAGTTAATTAGAGAAATTATGAAAAATCAAATATTTTTTCTAAAATTAAATAACTCTTTAAATAATGTAGGGTCCATTTCTATTTTCAAAAACCTTTTCGACTTCCTTTAACTTAAGGGCACGTGATATTTTTGGTGCAAACCAATCATTAAAAAAAATCATTTATTCTAAAAATATAACAAGACATTATTTTAACATTAAATTCAAATTTTTAAAAATAATTTAACTAGAACTAACTTGATATCAAGTTGAAATCATCATTAAGGACAAAATCGTTATACTTCTTATATTCATATACTAAATCACAATTTTCTTTATAAGGTACGTTAAGATAAACTTGTTTAAAGACTAGATTAGAGACAACCTAATTAATCTTAAGCATAACAATCTTTCTCTTAAATTTTTATTAAAATGTTTATCCCATATATACAAACTCAATTAACATTCAAATAAGAGTTTCGTCTCATATTATATAAAAATAAGCTTGAAGATCAATATTAAAAAAAATATCCACATATTTATTGATTAAAAAGTAATATTATATAAAAATAAATTTGAAGATCAATATTTAACACATATTTATTGATTAGAAAATAAGATTTACATATTTGAATTAAAAGTAATACTTTTTATTGATGTTAAATCTTTTTAAATTTTTATTTACAAGAACTTAACATGTTGATATATAAAAATAACAATATTTGGATAAAACTGGTTCAAGAGTCGGTCGTTCTTTCTTGTTCTATCCTCGTTTAATCTTCAATTCTCTTTGAGAGTGTAATCCACCTCGATGGTGGATTGTTAACTTGAAGAAGTTACTTTGATGTTCAAGTTAAATATGTTTCATAAAATAGTCTATATCTTATTAGGATAAATCAATGTTATTTTACCTCAAGATCTATATGTATAGGGTTTGTGGTAGTTAAGCTCATTGATTAACAATTAACTATAATATTTTTAGACAATCAAACACATTAATATCTAACTGTCCATAAATAATCATTAGCTCTATATATTTCATATAGTACAAATAATTTATTCATAAATTAAGGATTAATTGAGAGATGAAAAGAAAAAGAATTTATAAGTAAATGCTGAATTGAAGTGTAATCATAAAAATAATAGAAAAAATAGAATAAGTTTAGTAGAGCTGTCTATCCTTCCTGGCTTCCATTAGATCCGTAAAAGTGTGAAGAAAAGGAAAGCAAACGACGACACATTTTGGTGTTCTGACGTCCAATGCTGCCCAACCAACACCCTCCTCCGTCTTTTACGGGGAGAGATAGACACATACTATTCAATATTTCAACATTCTATTACTATCATTTTTTCTTTATTTCTTTTTTTCAATTTTTAAATCATTATATTACTTTCTTTAAATATGCTTTTGCTTTTCAAAATACTATAAAACATTTTTGTTTCATACCTAAATTAAATTATCACTTATATTAGTTCAAATTTTATCAAAATTTCATCAAAGTTATATCAAGTTTTTTTTTAACAAATGACATGTGAATATATATATATATATATATATATATATATATATATATATATATACACATATATATTATAGATCATTATAATAATAATTTAAGAAAAACATATTTAATAGTCTTTTATATTACATCATATCTCTTAATTATATAAGAAAATGATTGTGATTTGTCTTAATTGATCTCAAGAGGAAAAGGAAACATGAGAAATTTGTATGTGATATATTAGTGAAAAATACCAAGTGACATGTGAGAAAAAAAAAAAAAAGGAAACAAAATTATATAAAGATACAACATAATTTATTATGTTGCACACATGATCACATGATCGACTACGTTATTGCAAAAGAATATATATATATATATATATATATATATATATATATATATATTATATGCATTAATAATTAATTATAAATTATCTATAATTACTTTTAGGTGTTTTTTTTGTTTTTTTTTTCACTTTTCTATCATAATAATTTTGAAAAGAATAAATAAACTTATTAATGACAAATAAAAGTATATCATGTTCCAGTCATTTTGATTCTATCCAACCTTCCTTTTATTGTCTTTTTTATTCATTATCATCTTTTTTATCCTCTAATTCAAATAATACAATAGTGTTTTTAGTAAAAATATATTTAATAACTTTTTTTATTAGTAGAAATAAGATCTCAGTGGGAGTATGACAAACATAGATTTCTTAAGGTGGAAGATAATTGTTTCTCGTATCAACAATTCCTACTTGAGATAAAATGATTATAATAGTAAATATGAATATAATTTGAAAAAGAAAACATAAAAATGACAATTAATTTAATCTAAATTCAAATATAGAGAAAAAGAAACTAACAAATAGACTGTAACTTACTAATGACTACTCACACTACTTTTGTCTACCCCGCTACCTAACCTAAAATCAAAAATATTTTATATCAACTCTATATAATTATTCATCAACTTTTTATAATAGAATGAAGAGATCGCAGTATATTAAAAATCTGTGATTTGGTTTTAATTTAGAGCGTTTAGTGTTGGAAAAATGTTTATATATAGTTTCTAATTTGAAAATTTAATTGATTGAGTATTTTCTAAATTTAATTTTTAATCAAATTAATGAGGTAAAACCTTCGAAAAACTGATAGATCAATTTTTAATGATATGATAGATTTAACTCAAGCTTTATTTGATATAAAAAAAATAAATAAAATTCTGACTATTATCTCAATGGTTTTGATGAATGGACCTTTAAGCCATTGTATGAACTATTTTAACTCAATATTTTTTTAAAAAAAAATTATAGATACTTTTATTAAACTTAATTTAGATGTACTAAATGCGTAAAGATTTACATTATTATTTTATTAATAATTTACATTAATTTTGTGATAATTTTATTGAAATTCATTTAAAATATATTTAATTAGTTTAGATTATAAAAAATAGAGTTAAAATCTACACGATATTCCATTTCTTTACCAATTTAAGCAAACAAAAAGCATTTGATTTTTTTTTTTTTTAATTTCACATTAACTAATTCTTTATTCAATGATTTATTCTATTTTTAAGTATAGTGATACTTCTAATTATATATGTCCCAATTGGTAAGTTTCATTATTTTTCTTCTACAACTTTGGCTTATCTTTGTTTTTAACTAGGATATTATAGCACATATTATTTGTTATTATTAAAGATTGAAAACCTAAACTACTTCTCAACCAACATTAGTGCTTTTTCTTTTTATATATACAAAAAAAAAAAAAAGAGGAGATGATGATAGCAAATACATTTGTTTTGATAAAAAGGTTTTGTCTTTAATTTTATTTACTATAGCATTTAACACATCAAAATAGCCCATTATGAAATTAAAAAAAGAAAAGGTCAATAGAGTGTTTCTCTTGTTTTGGGTCTATTTAACCCCATTGTAGTCCCATCTATTTTCTTCCCCCCTCCTTTCTCTTCTCTCTCTCTCTCTCTCTCTCAATCTTTTCCATCTTTCTATTTACCAAACACACTTCCCTTTTCACACCAAACTCTCTTTCTATTTCTCTTTCTCTCTCTCTCTCTTCTCAACTCCAATCCAAACCACTTCATTAATCACTCCAATTACACACACTTGTCCCACATTTCTACACTTCTCCTTTAAATCCTCTTATTGTTTCCTAATGTAATTTCCCAAAATCACAATCATTTTGCTTCAGGTTCCAGGGACATAATAAACCTTAACTTAACCAACTCTTCCAAATTCAGTTCCTTTCTGTTGTTTCCTCTTTCTGTCATTCATCTCCCAATGGAAAATCAGTTCTTTATCAATTCTGGGGTGTCACAAACACAGCATCCCCTTCACTTTGAACCTTCACCACCACCTCCACCTTCTTCTTCTTCAGTGCCCTCTTGGCAATCACTCTCACCCACCATGGGAATTCAACCAACACTTCTCAATTGTGCCTCTGAGCAGACCCAGGATTGCTTTTACAACCCCAATTGGGAAAAATCAACAGATCATGCACTTCACTTTGATTCCTCAGCACTCAGTTCAATGGTCTCCTCTCCTGCAGCATCATCCAACCCCAGCAGCAACATCTCCAATGATAATTTCATCATCAGGGAATTGGTCGGGAGATTGGGAGCTATTGGGAGTTCTGATGAGATCCCACAACACTCTCCTCACCCTTTGGTTGTGGCCTCTTCTTACATGAATAATGGCAGTGGCAGCCCCAATACTTCTTGTTACACCACCCCTTTGAGTTCCCCTCCAAAGGTCAAGACTGTGCAGAGCTTGGTGAATGAGAGGTTGGCAAATTTCGGAGGAAAGTCAATGACTTTGAATTCCAGTGTCGCCGAATTCTCTGCTGACCCTGGTTTCGCTGAGAGGGCTGCAAAGTTTTCTTGCTTTGGCAGCAGGAGTTTCAATGGCAGGAACGTCCAATTGGGGGTGAACAATGGTGAATTGGCTCAAAGATCTGCATCAGCGGTGGAAAATGGTGGAAAGTTATCTAGAATCTCAAGTAGTCCTCTGCTCAAAACACTCGGATCTCAAATGGGTACCCCAGAGAACAAGAATTCAGCAATTCAGGACCAGGAGAAAGTTGAGGTTGCCAATTCTCAAGAGGAATCTACCATATCTGAGCAAACACCAAATGGAGAAATTGGGATGAAAAATTGCCAAGATATGACGAATTCCAGGAAAAGAAAAGCATCTTCCAAAGGAAAAACCAGAGAAACTTCTAACTCCATCAAGGTAATAATAATAATAATAATAAAAAAAAACTTGTTTTTGAAGTCAAACTTCTATTTTGTTATGGTTTTTTCGTTCTGCATAAAGTTTCAAACTATGGTTATGGTTGTGATTCTGTCTCATTTCTTGATATTTCGAGAAATTGTGACTTATATCGTGAAGGATCATTTTCTAAAACCTTGATTCTGCAAAGAGAATTTGCAATCTGAATGGTGTCCTTTTCAACTCAGGGCGTTGAAGTCAGTGAGGATTCAAATTCAAAGCGAACCAAGCCAAACGAGGGTGAGGGAAACGAAAATGGACAGGTGAAGGTTGAGGAAGAGTCCAAAGCAGTGGAAGAGAAACAGAACAAAAGCAACTCAAAACCTCCTGAGCCACCAAAAGATTACATTCATGTGAGAGCAAGAAGAGGCCAAGCCACTGACAGTCATAGTCTTGCAGAACGTGTAAGAATCAGTGCTTCTGGTTCCTATTAATGACACTTGCAACAAAACGTGTGTAGCTTTCATTTGACATTTAATCAACCATTAAACAGGTACGGAGGGAGAAAATCAGTGAGAGGATGAAGCTGCTCCAAGATCTTGTACCAGGTTGCAACAAGGTGAGAAAACAAGTTAAAATCCAAAACTTTTTAGTGTTGGTAAATGTAAACTCTGTACTTTTACTAACTTGGGTGCATCAATTGTTTCTTTATTCCTGATAGGTCACTGGAAAAGCACTTATGCTAGATGAAATTATAAATTATGTTCAGTCATTGCAGCGTCAAGTTGAGGTAACCAATCTTTTCAAATAAGCATCTCAATTTTCAAATGATTGTCATCATGTGTGTGTTTGTATTCTTGCTCACTAAGTTATGCTCTCTTTTTCTCTCTCTCTTTCTCTCTGAGAACAGTTCCTATCTATGAAGTTGGCCTCTGTTAACACAAGGATGGATCTTAGTATTGACAGCCTTGTTTCAAAAGATGTAAATTCCATGGTTCACTTTTTCTCCACAAAATTTGTTGCTTTTGAGGTCTTTTAAGAAGATTCCTGAAATGGGGTTCTTTGGCTTTTGATGTTTTCAGGTATTTCAATCTAATAATTCTTTGGCAACACACCCAAATCCAACATTCCCTCTAGATTCCTCAGCACAAGCCTTTTATGGGCACCAGCATCAGCAAAACCCAGTTATCCATAATAACATACCTAACAGAACGGTGACCCACTGCTCAGTGGACCCATTAGACACATCTTTGTGCCAAAATCTTGCAATGCAATTACCCCCCCTAAATGGGTTTAATGAAGTTGCCTCTCAGGTAATAATAACCCTCTTCCACTTTTTCTCCATAAATTAATAATGAAAGAAAAATGGTACATTTTGCATTACTACATTCTCTGTTTACTTTTTACATGTAAAATCATCATTATTGTTAGGTAGTTATGCATTACAACTTGTTTATGACAGTGACCTAAAGTTATACATTAAACAGTCTTATCATAATTGATAAGTGCAATTAATTTATACATGTAAAAAACAGTCTTAAACTTGGCATTACTACAGCTATTACCTTAAAAGTAAATTCTGGTTCTTTCTCTGATTTTTCTGTGTCTGATTGTTTTTCAGTTTCCATTAACATTCTGTGAGGAGGATCTGCACACCATTGTGCAGATGGGGTTTGGGCAAACTGCAAACTGGAAAACACCAATCCAATCCCCAAGTTTCAACGGTAATATAGCAGAAAAGTCAGATAGTATTGACATGTTAATTGAATATTAGGCACAACAATATTGACATTATTCTCATTCTTATTACATACACTTTTTTTGTCTGGTACAACACAGGTTCAAATAATGTACCCCAGATGAAAGTTGAGCTCTGATCATTGAAGACTCACCCTTCATTACGCCTCCATTGAAGCCCAGAAGATTACGAAAACTGCTGTATACAACAACAACAACAAAAGATTTATTAAGCCATCATATTCAACAGAACCCTTTGTTTTTTTGTCTTTTGTTTTCTCAATTTTTTACCCCTCTTCTCCCTTTCAATGATTCCAGTTTCTTATCTTCTGAGGCAGGTCTTTTCCAATATTTTTTTCCCCTTACAATTATTCACTGTAAAATCTTAGGAAGATTCTGTATTCTGTGGTGCAAATTCTTATTATTATTCTGGCACCAACTGTAAGATATATGGCTAATTAAACAAAGACTTTCTACCAGCTTTCATTGTCTCTCTTAATATTATACTGATAGAGAATTTCTTAAGGTAACAGATATTTCCCCCTGTTCTTTCTTTTCTAATTGAAGAATTATTTGTTTATCCCAAAACTTTGGTTAGCGTATGCCCGTTAATTATTGGCACATCACATCAAACCACTATGAATTTTCGTGGGTCTTCACTAAAATCTCGTTAAAGGTCATGTCAATTAACCCATGCTAAATCGCAAAATCTGGTGGATATGATTTCACTTATGCTGTAACCAGCTGTATTAATGGGGTCACCCTTTTCTCTCAAAAGTCTAATTACAAATGATTAGGACATTTCGTTAACTTCACCCATGCTCAACAAAAATTTCTCCCATTTCTTTCATTTTTTTTTCTAATAAAACATTTCACCAATTTAAAAATCTCACGTCGACTAAAGATAAGACTAATATAAAGTTAATCGATAAGACTAATGTAAAATACATAAGTAAATATAAACTTTATCTTAGAAATTAATTTTATAAAGTTGAATTAAACAACTTACAATTCACTTCTTAATGGTTGAAAGTCCCACATCGATTAGAGATGAGACTAATTTATAATACATGAGTGACATGTAAACCTCACCTTAAAAATCGATTTTATGTGAAATTGAATTAGACTTAAAGTTCACCTTCTAGTATTAACATCAACTTAAAATTAAATTATAATATATATAACTAGATCACATTTTCTTCCCATAATCGAATTAGTAAATTGGGTTAACCATAAATGTTATTATCTTAATATAATATAAGAACAATTGAATGATACCATTATATAAACTATGATAAAATCTATTTTATTCACTATTACGTCTGATAAGTGTAAAGTGAAAGCTAGGATAAAAGAAAAGGTTTATAAATTTTTGTTATGTGATTTTACTATGCAGCATAGAAAAATGGAAGAGGTAGATATATAGAGGTTAGAAAGAAGTTGGCTTTTGAAGAAAAGAGATATTTTAAAGTAATTTATTTGAGCATAAACAGAATCCCAGGTTGGCAGAGGTGAGATTCTGACTAGGCCCAATGAATCATAGAGCTTTATAATCTCACCAACTTTTGCTATTTACTTGTGAATAGGAAAAGGAGTTTTTAGTGGACTTCAGCTTTGGAAAGATACACTTCAAATATTTGACTAATCTCTTTCTGTTACGAAAAAATCCAGTTTTTAGGGCTTATCATTACATTTTTACAAATTTATTCAACACTTTCATAATTCAATTCAATACTTCATCTATATCATAAAAAATTATCAACTATTAAAGTTTCCACAACTCATATTTATATATATATTTCTAAAAAAAAGTATTTTGGTAATTAGATTAATGTTTTTCAACATAAATATAAATCATCAAAATGGGTTTCTTTTAATTGGGTTAAATTAATGTTGTTTTATATGTTTAGACAAATTTCTACATGTGAAAAAAAAATTATATCTTACCTAAATTAAGATTAGTTTATGCATTTAAACTAATTTGTCAAAAATTGTCTCTTAATTTATAAAAAAAAAATCTTTTTATTTCTTTAACTTATTTTTCCCCCTTAAAATAGTTATACAAAACTCTTCCTAACATACTTATTTACATCATAAAAAAAAAATAAAACTTTTTGTGATCATGTTAAAAACTAAATTATCTATGAACACTTTCACAAACATGTTGGTAAAATTGTATGTACGTATAAATAAAGTATGAATAAAGAAACTGTGCAATGAAAAGTAAACTACAGCTATAAATATGAAATAAAGTAATGGAGATAATAAAAAATTATTATATGAATAACATATACCGAAAAAAAAAGATTAATAAGTTGCAGTGATGGCCACATATTTTAATTTTGAATGTATTATTGGGGTGATTTAATAATTAGAAAGATGCTTTGAATGTAGTACTGCGACAGAACAGTTGTGCATGATAATGTATTAAGATATTTTATTGTATAATAATAAGAGCAAGTTTCTTATTTGTGGAGAAGATAATGAAATGGGAATAGAAAATGTTAGTGTGACAGTGTTGTCTCCAAAAGCTACAAACGCCCAATCATATTACGACGTGTTTGGGGATTGATTCTTTTGTTGTTTTTTATCATCTTCCTCGTTTCTCCATGCTGTTTTATTCTTCTTTTCAGTATTTTGGTTTTAAATTTATGCCAATCATAATGCTACTAACTAAACAACAAACATAATCTTCACAAGGAACATACAGAGTGTAGTTCTTAGTAGCTACCAAAATTTAATCACTTCCATTATTTATTTATTTTTTTAAATAGCCCTTTTGTTCAATTTATTTTTTTCTGTGTTAGATTGGTTTTGGTAGGTTGGAAATTAAATTACTCTGTTTTAAAATATCATTCCCTTAAAAAAAATTAAATTCCACATAAAATATTATTGAGCACTAAATACAACCTTTTTTTAGCAAGAATTCAATTTTCTTAAATAACTCCCTTAAGGGAAAAAAAGAAGGTTAATTTACAGACATGGTTGAATTTTACCAAAATAATTGTTTAAACAAAATTATCTGTATAAGTAGTGCAGTGAAAATACAACTTCAATAAAAATTTAGACTTTGAAAAACGACTAAAACAACAATTTTTAAAAATTGTTAAAGTAAAGTGGCAGGACTTTAGAATTTATTCAGTTTAATTTAATAGTTACTTCTTTTTTTAAAATATTGAGCAAAATATTGGTTTTATTACACGTTCTTGAATTTATATTTATTTTTAAATGAAATTTATTTGGACTTTTAAGAATATATATCTTCAGTTATAAGAAAATATGAGAAAAAATAATCACTATTTATAAAATAATAAGTGACTAATAAATTATTTATTTAGAAACTAATTATTTATAAAAAAAACTAAAATATTATAGGCAGTTTAGATGCTTCATTATTTATGTGAATAATTATTATGATAACGACGACTTTCATCACCACCATGTATAATTTTTGGACATTTTTTTATTTGATTAAACCATTGTATTATGTATATGTAGTATTAATTCTTTTTAATGGTTGTTGTTGCATGGTAGGATCCTGAAAAAAATTTGGATGAGATCAATGCAAATATTGTTTTGACTAATATATATATATATATATATATATATATATATATATATATATATATATATATATATATATATATATATATATATATATATATATAATCCCTTTAAAGTAGAATTTTTAGTATCAATCTAGAAAATATAGTATTAAAATAAATATGTATTTTAAAGTAGAATTTTTAATATCAACTTAGAAACTAAATATTTTAAAGTTAAAATAATTCAGTAAAATAAATAAAAAAATTTTAAACTCATATCATAACTTAAAATACAAATTATATTTTTAAATATATTTTTCTTAGTTTCCTCTCATTTCTTTATAAGATTTCTTACTCCTCAGAAGTTCTTAAGAGATCATAGTTGAGTTATTTCCACTTCTATCTGATCAGGATTTTTGTTTTAGCGAAAGTAAGTTTCGATCTCTTTTCCTCTTACGTTCTTAATCTTAAATTAGGCGAAGCGATTCATCATCGCATGTGTTGAATTGCTTCTTCTCCTTGTTCTTTGATAATTTAAAGTCCTAGGAGCTCATTTTGTTTCCAATTTGGTGTTTCATAGGTGTTTCTAGAAATTCCTTGTATTTCAAGCAATCAGTGAGGTGTTCTTAGAGCCTGATTTCATTCTCTTAAGGTAAGAAAAGTTGTACTTTGTTTTAGATTATGTTGGAGTGCAAATTTAATATATCCATGAAGGATAAGATAATTTAAATGTAATTTTGATATTTCTATTAGTACTTTTTATGTTTAGTTGATGATTATCAATAATATGATGTTTGTATGCTTGATATTGTGTGATTTTGATATATGGTGTTGTCATGATTGTGTGTAATTAAGTTGTAATGAAGATTGGAATTGGTAGAAAGGTTTAAGGAATGAGTAATTATCAAATGCATAGGTTTTTGGTTGAAAAAGGGAGGTTTTAATGGGGAAGTTTGTGAGATAGGATTTGAATTGGGAAATTTGAGGTTTCATATTTGGTTATATGGTAATTATGACTTGATAGCACCTTAAGTTGGTAAAAATCTGATAAGGAAAGTGATAGGACTCAATCTAGTAGTTTTAGAAGGTTTTGAGTACAAATTAAGGGTTTTGACAGGTGATTTTTTTATATAGTGCATAGAAAAGGAAAATAGAAGTAGGTGTGTACTTGTAGTAGTAAAGGATTATCACCCTACTACTCACAAAGTTAGTCTCTTTCATGCCTCAAACCAAAATTCCAAGACTAAAATCTCATACCATTCTCTCCCCTATCGGAACTCTCAATGTCAAAGCATACACTAAAAATCACCAGCACACGTAATTTATCCTTGAAATTCTATCAACAACAATCCCAAACATAATCATAAGAAATATCTTCATTTCCATACATACAACTATCATACGCATAAGCAAAATCAATTATTACATAAGTCAAACCAAACATCCAAAAACAAGAAACAAAACTAGCGTATAGACTGGCACTCTGAGGTGGCGCTCGATGTGAAACCTCTCGCACAAAGGTGGTGCTTAGCGACAATGTTGATGCCCAATGCTAGACCTTTCGCACAAAGGTGATGCTCAGTGACACCTTCCTACTGCTAAGCGTCTTGAAACTAAAATTGCTCAAAACCTGTAGTGTAAGATGACACTCAATAGTGACGTACCATCGCTTAATGCCAAAGCATTCGCAAAAATGGTTGCTCAACGGTGAAAATGGGCCTCAAGGATCTAGAGAAAAAAATTCTTACAGACTTTCACAACCAAGATTGCGCTCAACACCACACCAATACCGCTCAACGCCATATCCGATTTCAAAACACTCGGATTTGTTATGTAAGTGAAATGAGACATTATCAATATCTCAAATCAGTATTCCTTTTCCATAAAGATGGTTCAACACAATTTTTATACATTAAACCCATACCAATTTGTACAATTGCACAACTATTCAGTTCTCTCAATCACAAGAGCCTATACACAAGCCAAAACTCAATTCAATTAGCAAATCATACCAATCAATTCAGCACAAACAACAATCAAATTCAACAAAATATCAATATCAATCAGAATTACTCAACTTATTAAAGCAACTAGCTTCTTTTACCTGAAAGATGACCAAATCGTTCGACGACCCCTAAAACACTCCTAAACGCACATGTAGCTCACTTTGTTCCTATGAACAATGTAAACACGATCAAGATACGTCCTTAAGACCACTAATCAATAGAGACTAACAAAACAAACACAAACACACTACATGTGAGCTAAAATAAGCCACGTGTAGAAGTTGAACTTACCTTGTCCATATTATGATTAGTTAGGATTGTAGACCTCGACACCAAAAATCATATAGTGTATTTCGATTTTCAAGAAGATGAATAATAGAATCAAGAGAAAAAAAAAAGAATTTAGGAGAAAGTTTTAAAAAGATAATGATTCTTATAAAATAAAATCAATTATAGAAAACTCTACTTATAGAATAACTTTTAATAATAAATTAAATAAGTATCATCTACTACTTTTAATTTTTTTAGGTCTTTACACAAAAATTCAGAATTAAAATTTATAAATGATAAGTTCAATGGTAAAATACGTAACTAAATTTAATTTTATATAAAAATTATATTTGATACGACTTAAAAAATAATTTATAATTGATCAAACTACATACTTATATTCATTTTCAGAAGCTTCCTTTTAGTTTATAACTCTTTCATTCATTCCTTTCTAACCTTCAATGTTTTTTTATGAGGATAAGGATAAAAGAGAAACCGAGTAATATTATTTAGACTAAAAATGCATTTATAAAATATATACATTAATATTAAGGAACATAATACAAACCCAATGACTTACAATAAAAGTAAGTAAAAAAATTACTGATAAAATCATTTATCTTTAATTATTTTAAAAATAATCAGCACAAAACTGTGGTCATTCCAACACTATTGAAAAATAAAACAATTTTTATCACTAAATTACGGGATTAATTCATTGATTTTATCCTTTTCTTAAGTTTGTCGGTTTAGCACCCTAGCATGCAAGACTTGTTAAAATCAAATAAAAAACGCTTGATGTGTTAACAATTATGAGGAAATGAAAGCATGTTTTTATTGTGGAAGAAATGAACCCAACTCAACTATACGCGTATAAACTCTACTATGGAAAATAGCCTGTCATTTAACAAAACTTCTGTCGTCGCAGTTATATGCATTATGATACACTATGCGAATATAATATAATATATCAAAATTATCAAAATTTCAAATATAATTTAGATTTCGGTTCGATATTGTGAGATAAAATATTTGCGAACATTTTCAATATGTCTTTTTTATTTACAATTTTTAATCCTTTTAAAAGTAGTATTAGGTTTCATATACATAATTGTTTTAATTTTATATTTTTAACTAATATGACATTTCTTAACTATTTTCATCACAATTTTTTTTAATTATTTTTAGTTATCCAGTTGTATTGAATTTTATATTTTTTTAATTTCAAAATATACATGTGACTTACTGGATTTGAAATTTTTTTAATATTTTTTATGATTTTTAAGTCAAAACAGATTGTTAAAATTAGTAAAAGAATCCATATATCGTATTAGCTTAATTTTTGTAATTTGATTTATAGAACTAATTAAAATATATATGTTTATTGCATATTTTGTTACTTATGAGTAGTACACATTGTTTAATTTTTAGTTTTAAAAATTGTCTCTACATCTCAAATAAATTTTTAGTATGAATTATGATACTAAAAAATAAAGAATTAAGTTTGACTCAATTTAGCAAAATAATGTTGGAAGATAAATTTTTACATCAAATTTAATTTATCGAGTTTCCTCTCATTTTACATTTTGGTCATCATAAGCATAAACTTTCGTCCAAGTCTTAGAATAAAAGCTGGAAAATTAATAGACGTTAAAAATTGCCTTCCATGAGTGTTAATTTTAGAATATAGATATAATGCATTTCGTCAAACACACATGAGACTTCATTTTCGTATTTAAAATGTTTTTTCTTAATAAATATCCAAATTCATTAGTTTCTGAAAGACCATGTAATTTATAAAAATAATTAGATTTTTAATTATACATCAAATCATTTTAATTTATAATAAAAAAAAATAAATCTATTCTCAAAATGCCTCTAGATCCTATTATAAAGTCAACAATGAAAAAAAAAATGTATAAACAGAGTGAAGCAATAATTTAATACAGAACATGACCTAGACTTTCTAATCAATTTTTTTTCATAAATATTAAAACTGAAATTTATTCTGTTTAAAAAAAACATCAGATTAGATTAACTAATCTGAAAATAATAAAGTAATTTTCCGTTCACAAAGTCTGGATCTATCATATATTTAATACATGTTTTGACTAGATTCCATTTTTTCATAATTGATTCTAATTTCCCTTTCAAAGTCAAAACAAAAGTAATAATAATTTTTCAATATTTTTTTATGGTGATAAAGAAATTAAAAGTAGTATTCAAAGATGCATTTTATAAGAATAATTTCTTTACCATTTGAAAATCAAGGAAAGTTGGTGTTATCTAATATTGTTCACTAACAAAAATTGATTTCAAGAATATAAATTTAATCTAAATAGGTAAATGTAACATTTTGACTAAAATTAATTATATGAAACTAATGATTACCTTTTTAATGAAATTTTGAATGATAATTATTAACCTTTTACAACTTGGTTTCACACCATTGGCAAGACTTTTGAAAATAGATACCATTTTCCATAAGTGGAAAAAAAAAGTTGGAACTGAAATTCTTTGTTTGGCAAGAGTTGTAAACAGCTTTGTTAAACGTGTTTTTCAGAAAAAAAATTGCATAACAAATTCATGGATTCAACCAACATCAACTCCAGCAGCATGTAATTTATAAGATATACCCATAAAAAAAATAGTGTTCATATCACAATATTATAATGGAAAAATGTGTTCTTCATTGACCAAGAGAATGTTTAGACAAAATTTCTCTACTAAATTTCTAAGAAAGAAAAACAAGATTAACTTTAGTTTATGATATTGAGGTGATTTTCTTCCTAATATTTATTACGAGAGAAAACTAGAAAAACAGTGAAATATTTTGTTTTACAAACTAAAATCATCTTATGCATAAGTTGATTTATAAAAAATATTATATAATTTTTTTAAAATTACTTATGAAAAAAATCAAAAGTTTGTGTTGATATTATTTCATACACGTTTATCAATAATTAATGAAATCTTAAAAAAAATAAATTAAATTTATTAAAAATTGATAGATCTCTCACATCTCAAGAATTAAGTTAATATATCATTGACAAATTTATGCAAAACAAACCAAAACAATATTCAAACATGATTTTATTAAACTAAAACAAGCTTCTTATCCAACTCGGTCCTCAAAATTACATAATCAAAATGTTGTAAAATAGAATAAGAGAACTTTGAACACCAAGTTCATCTCACTCCCCCTCATAGGAACATGATAAAAAGAGAAAACATTTTCTCTTTCAGTCTCCATGCTTAGACAAAAATGTATTGAAATTTACTACGTGTTCTTGAACTTTTGAACACTTCTAAGAGCTTTTAAACTCAAATTTTCTAATAATTTCAATATAATTAATAAATGAATTTTAAATCTAATTTAATCAGATAAAATTTCATATTGAAACATATATATTTCTAATATAACACTATAATAACAAATAAATATTGTTAAGATAAATTTTAAATAACCCTTATACTATATTAAAAAAAATTAAAAAATGAACTTTAACTTAATTCAAATTTTTAAAACTATTTTGTAAGAAGATGTTTATATCTATTTATATATTATAAAATAAAGATATTTACTATCAATCTCTTGATTTTGGAAAAGTCTTATTAATATTTAGATATATTTTCTAAGATTTTTGTATGATCAAATATATTTTAGGTTAGAATCACTACTTATTACTATTTATTAAGGTTTATAAGTGGATGGTGAGATGTAGGGTTAGGCAAAAATAACTGAAAATAACTGATCTGTATTGTACTATAACTGTATTATATTATATTACAAAAACTAATCCACTCTTACTCTTACTGAAAATTCAATATACTATTTTATGGTTCAGTCTAAAAATGAACTCATTAATAGTTTGTGAGAACTGTATCTACTCTTTCCTCTTTTATAGTTCCCATAATAGAATATTAATAAAAGAAACCGTTTACATAAAAAAAATAATAATTATTTTTTTTAAGATAAAATTTTTTTATCACAAAATTTATAGTTTTTTTTATCAATAAACATATAACGTATATAAATAAAAAGGGTAATTTATATTTTTTAAATTACATAATATATATATATATATATATATATATATATATATATTATGTTAGTGTATGACATTATTTTTTAAATTTTTTTTATCCGTAAAATAAAATAAAATAAATAAATAAAAAATAAAATAATTTTTAATAATAAAAGAAATATAAATAAAATAGAAAATAATAATATCAAATAATTAAAAAATCAATTTATTAAACACTTATGAATAAAATAAGATAAATATTAAATAAATTTCAATTAAAAAGAACATGTATAGTTATACTCTTTAGTTTAAAAATTACTACAATTCAGTTTAAAATCAGTATAGTTAGTAGTTCAGTTCAGTTTATATTGTAGTTTAGTACAATTTAATACAGTACAGTATAATTTGATAAAACAAAAAACAGTTCAGTTCAGTTTTAACTCTTTTACAGTTTAGTTCAGTTTAAACACACTAGTTTTTAGTTCAGTACAATACAGTGCAGTTTCATTTGCCTACCCCTAATGAGATGTGAGTGGTATCATTTTCTCATCAATGTAAAAAACTATCTTAAAGTTGAAGAAAAAAAATTACAACCTACTAATGAGATTTTTATTTGAATAAGAATAATTCATCCACCCTTAAAAGAAATTAAATCAAGAATTCTGATAGAATCTTGGAACTTTTCATTGGGCGTTTCAGTTATGATAAATAAGAAAAAAAAATACAAAAAAATGTAATATTGTTTGAATAAGTAAGATAATAATTTCTTTAAATATAAAAATATAGATCAAGAATTTCAAACACTCAAAACATTCAAAACACTTAAAACTAAAAAAGAAAAACTATATATTTCAAGTGTGATTTTATGACAAACGTATTCTTTGAGTACAAAGTTTCTCTTGTGGTATTGTTTCTTTAGTGTGTTTTTAAAATAATGAAATTTTAATGTATTAAAAAATTAGATATATTTTAAAATATTAAAATCAAAAGATTTTGAAAATCCAATAAAATGATAGCATAAAAAAACTGATTAAAATCACTTCACATCATTTCAAGGATCATCAATTGATTTTCCTTTTCTTATCTTTTCTTTTTCAAAATTGGCACCCATAAAATCATAGGCAAAGATTGATCTTTCCGTATTATGTAGAGGTGTGAAAAGTGATCAACAGTAATACACGGAACAAAGCAAATGTTAATTTCATGGCTGTTGTTTCTCGCACTCCCAGAATTATTAACTGCACCCTCATAACAATAGGAAAAGACTTAACCATCTTCTATTAATGCCGTACATTATAGTCATTGTTACAGTCACAATGCTGCAGAGGAAGAAAAAGGAAAAAACACTACAAAAGAAAAAGAAGAGAAAAAATGCAGAAAAAGAATACCATTTTGAAAATATTTTTCTAGAATGTATTTCACTTATTTCGAAAAAATCTTTTCATAATACATTTCATTTAAGTGTTCCGGATGATATTATGAGTTTTGGAAAATCTTTTCCAAAAATCTCATTCTGAAATATTTATTTCAAAACAAACACATTCTGAAAATTCTGTTTGCAAAAATCATTTAAAAAATTTCATTCCAAAAAATCTGTTCACAAAATTTTATTTCAGAAATATTATTTCAAAAATTGCAAAATCTTTGTTCCGGAAAACTCTTGAAATATATAATTTGGAAGTCATTTTTCCAGAGGATAAAATGGTTATTTTAAAAATTTGTAGGGATTCAGGAAGAAAGAAAGAAACCATGGGGTGCATGAAGTAAAAGTCTAATTTCATAGCTTTTCAGCCCACAGAAGCTTAATTGGGCTACACATATTTGTTTGCATTTATTATTTGCACCACCATAAAACATTGATGACAAAAACATTTTTGTCACCCAATTTCTTATTTGATACCCCAAAGTCAAATTTTGAGTTTTGAGTTTTTAAGCCCAAATTAAAGTTTCTTAGCACCAGTTATGTTTATCTGTAACTTCCTTTTCATGTATAAAATTTTTGGTATATAGTTGTGTGAAGTTCTAAATAATTAAATTTGTGAGGGATCAAGTAAGGCTATTTTATTCTCTTTCTTTATGTTTTTCTTATTTTTATTTATTTTATTTTATTCTCTTTTCCATCTCCATTTATTTTGTTTGTTTGTCTTTCATTTTTACCATTTTGTTCTGAATTTATTTTATCCTTTTTACTTTAATTAATCCTCTTTATTCTGATTTTAATTTATTTTCGTACACCCTTGTTGTTTTTAGTTTTTAATTGAGTCCTTTTTTCCATCGTTTTCTTATTTTATATTCGCCCTTTCTCTTTTCCTTTCTCATTTCGATTCTATCATTTTCTACTTGTCTCTTTCATTTTATGTATTTTATAACTTCGTATTCTATACATTGTATTTAACATTTATGAATAAAAGATTAAAACTACATAATTGTTATAAGATACATTTATCTCCTTCACTGTCTTGCACTTGGTTTCTCTTCTAACTTTTCCTTTCCATGGATATCGCCTCCTCATCATACAAACTCCCATGGAAGTACGATGTGCTGATCAACTTCACTGGAGAAGACATCCACAGAAAATTTGTTTCTCATCTCAATTCTGCCTTCTCTACTATTGGTCTCACCACTTTCCTTCATCACCCCAATGCAGTGAAGTCTACTCACATCCAACAACCTATTCTCAGCAACTGTCGAGTAGCAATTGTTGTTTTCACCCAAACCTATTCTCAATCTGCTTGGTGTCTTCATCAACTTCAACAAATCATCAAATGGCACGAAACTTATTGCCGACATGTTCTTCCCGTATATTATGAAATCCAGCCATCTGATGTACGTCTTCAAAAGGGTGACTTTGGAAAAGCCTTGAAGGCAACTGCTCAACAAACATTTTCAGGAGAAGAATTGGTGCATGGAATGTCCAGGTGGAGCCATGCACTCACCAAAGCTGCAAATTTCTTTGGATGGGATGAGAGCAATCACAGGTACATCATTCACTCAATCAACCATCTTTTAAGCCTCCGATTTCATTTTCTTAATACATGATTTCTTCTATTATTGCTCTTGAACTTGAAGGAGTGATGCTGANTTAGTGGAGAAAATTGTTAAGAGCGTTGTTAATTTACCAATCTTGTCTGCTACTAAATTTCCAGTTAGATTACAATCATACGTGGAAGATCTGATTCAAACTATCAAAAATAAACAATCGGAAGTTTGTATCATAGGAATAGGTGGAGAGGAAGGATCTGGTAAAACCACTATTGCCAAAGCGATCTACAATCAAATTCATTGGACATTCAAGGAGAAAAGTTTCATTGAAAATATTTCACAAGTTAGCGGAATAAGAGGGCATCTTCGTTTACTAGAACAACTTCTTTTAGATGTCCTAAAACAAAAGGTGGAGATTCCTAGCATTGATGTGGGAAGAACTATAATTCGGGAAAAGCTTTCTGGGAAAAGGATGCTCATTGTACTTGACGATGTTTCCAACTTTAGTTTATTCGACATATGGGATTTTCGTAAATGGTCCGTTGAAGGAACTGTTATAATCCTTACATCAACATATATAGAACCGCTGAGAGGAGGTGATTCTGTCTTTTGGGTAAAGCGAATGAACGCAGAGGACTCCCTTGAGCTTCTTAGTTGGCACGCATTTAAAGAACCAAAACCAAAAGAAGAATACAAAGACCTTGCAAGAAGTGTAGTTAGATATTGTGCAGGACTACCACTAGCTCTTGAAGTCGTTGGAAGTGCTTTATTTGAAAAGACCAAAGAAGAATGGAACAATTTATTGTTTGCGATATATGGCATGCGTTGTGTTCCAAAGATAATAAAAATAAGCATCGAAGGTTCACTGAATGAAATGGAAAAAGATATATTCCTTGATATATGTTTTTTCTTTGTTGGTAAGAGCAGAGCCTATGTTAGGAAGATCCTAAATGGCTGTGGAGTAGACGCTGATATTGGAATAAGAGTTCTCATCCAGCGTAACCTCATCAAAATTAACAAGAACAACAAATTTGGAATGCATCATTTGCTACAAAACATCGGAATGAAAATTATTCATGAAAATTCAGGAAAGGATCTTGGGAAGAACAGACGACTGTGGTTTGATAAGGATACAAAATATGTAAGAACATTCTTTACATGTGGTTTGAAACTTCTTTTGAAAGCGTTTTCTTGCTCCTGTGCATTACAATTGTTTTTATTTTGATTTTTCTTCACAGGGGACAGAAGCCCTGCAGTGGTTGCCTGTGAAACTGCTCACTGCCATCGAAAGTCTACAACCGACTGCAATTTCTTATGACCTTCTTAATAAAATAAGATGGATCAGTTCGCATGGGCTTTCTTCAGAATATCTGCCTAACAACATTTATGAGGATGATGCAACAGCTATTGATTTAAAACGCAGTCTTCTTCGATTTCTCTGGAAAACACCCCAGGTTTTATTACGATCCACTTCTCGTTAAAATACAACTTAATTAAAATAAATTACTAGCTTCCTATTATTTCATTTTTTATTACTACTCTAATACTTCTAAAATGAAAAACTATCTTGGTACAGGTTTTGAGAGCACTAAAAGTCCTTAACCTCAGTCACTACGAGCATTTAACTACAACCCCTGACTTTACCGGATTACCAAGTCTTGAACACCTCATTTTCAAATATTGTTCAAGATTGCGCGAAGTACACCGATCTATTGGATCACTCAACAGTCTTATACTCCTAAATTTGAAAGACTGTACAAGTCTAAACTATCTTCCAATAGAGATATATGACTTGAAATCATTAAGAACTTTCATTCTCTCTGGTTGTTCCAAGATTGACATAATGGATAAAGATATAGCAAAGTTGGAATCCTTGATAACTCTAATTGCTGAAAATACAGCTGTCAAACATGTGCCTTTTTCAATTGTAATCTCAAAAAGCATTGGATATATATCCCTACGTGGATTTGAAGGATTATCTCATAATCTTTTTCCATCTATCATTCGGTCTTGGATGTCTCCAATAATGAATCCCATCTCTTATATTCATTCGTTTTGCATGGATACTGAGGATAATACGATTGATATTGCACCGTTGCTTAGCACCCTTGCAAATATTCGAAGTGTTTTGGTAGCATGTGACACCGAATTTCAGTTATCTAAGCAAGTGAAAAATATTTTGGTTGAATATTTTGCGAATATTACAGAATCAGGAATTTCAAAGCAGCACTTCAGGTATTCTTTGATTGGTGTTGGAGCATACCATCAATTCTTTAATGCTGTCAGCGATAACATATATCAGGTTCTTCTCTATCTTTGTCTGTTTCTTACCTTCATATCATTTTAGCTTTTAATCTAGAGAACATAGAATAATCCTAATAAAATATCTAACTGAAACTACAATAATCAACTTTAGCATGCTTAATTTCTATTCTCATAGAACCACATCTAGAGGTTTCTTATTTTGGTAATCAACTAATCAAGTAATTTTGCTTTTATTTCAGTACTTTCTTACTTTATTTTACTGCCTTCACTATGGTTATATTTCCAATCGTCGTAGAAATATTCTAATAGAGACAAAAACACAAATGCATTGTAAATCAGTAACGACTTAATGATGATACATGTAGAACAAAACTATCAATTAGATTTGTTTAGATTAATTACCATCGGTATGTTTTGATTATGTACTGAATTGTTGTTTGTTTGATTATAAGTGCTCACTTTGTAATTATTAATGTTAAAATAGTGATTATAGAAGACAATTTGAATAGAAAAATTAGAGAAATGACCAAACCTTTTATATTATGGTGCAGGTATTGTCAAGCAGTGAGTCTGGTGATGTTTGTCTCCCAGCTGTGAATGATCCTTATTGTATGGCCCATATGGGTGAGGGACACTCTGTTTCTTTCGTTGTGCCTGAAGATGGTGATTTGAAAGGAATGATTTTTTGTGTTGTTTATTTATCAACTCCTAAGATCATTGAACCTCAATTTACTACTGTCGTAATTGTTAATTACACAAAGTGCACATTCCATATACACAACCATGGCACAACAATTTCTTTTAAAGATGGAGATTGGCATGGCATAATGTCAAATTTAGAATGTGGAGACAATGTGGAGATATTTGTGAACTTTGGTAATGGATTGGTGGTCAAGAACACAACGGTGTATCTGATACGGGGTGAATCAGAGAACATGGAAAAAGCGTCTGAGACAAAAAAACATTCTCTCATTAGATTCATAAAGAAAGTTGTAATGTGAGTTCTGATAAGTCATTTATGTTTTTTGAGAACAGCGTTATCATTTAGTGATGGAAATAAATAATCCTATTGTTCTTGATTACTATTTATATTTTCGCATCCTTTCCTCTTTTTCCTTAAAGTATAACGTACAGTTAAAAAATTCATGTTTGTTTAAGTCATGCTTCTCACTCCTGGCGTTGTGTTGCCTTGGCTTCACTTGAATTATCTTATGGTTACATTTGTGAATTCTTTTCCCTTTGAGCATATAATACCTCATCAAGAATTTCTCTTAAAGAAAAAAAGGATATTCTTTATGAAATAAAGGCAGCTGTTAAGAAATATATGTGACAACATTTTGACACAAAATATTGACATTTTTATTTGAATAAGAATAATTCATTCACTCTTAAAAGAAATTAAGTCAAGAATTCAGTAGAATCATAAAAAATTTCATTAAGTGTTTCAGATATGGTAAATAACAACAAAAAATTAAAAATAATGTAATTTTCTTTAAACAAATAAGGTAACAATTTTCTTTAAAAATAAGAATATAGATTAATAACATCAAACTCTCAAAACACTTAAAAAAAACTATATATTTCAAGTGTGATTTTATGATAAATGCATATGAAGACGTATTTTTTTAGTCCAAGTTTTTTTTTTTAAACTTGTGCTATTGTTTCTTTAGTGTGCTTTTAAAAAATTATTGATATGTTTTAAAATATTAAAGTCAAAAAGATTTTGAAAATGCAATAAAATGATAGCATAAAAACACTTATTAAGGATCATCGATGATTTTCCTTTTCTTATCTTTTCTTTTCTTTTTCAAAATTGGCACCCATCAAATCATGGGCAAAGAATGATCTCTCTGTATTATAGAGGTGTGAAAAGTGGTCGACAGTGATATACGGAACAAAGCTTATGTTAATTTCATATTATTTCCCGTACTCCCAGAATTATTAACTGCACCCCATAACATGAGGAAAAGACTTAACCATCTTCTATTAATGCCCTACATTATATTCATTGTTACAGTCACAATGCTGCAGAGGAAGAAGGAAGAAAACACTACAAAAGAAAAAGAAGAGAAAAAAATGCAGAAAAAAAAAAATTATTTTCAAAAGATGTATCTCACTTATTTCGAACAAATCTTTTCATAATACATTTCATGTAAGTGTTCCGGAAGATATTATGAGTTTTACAAAATCCTTTTAAAAAATCTCATTTGGAATTATATATTTCAAAACACATTCTGAAAATTCTGTTTGGAAAATCACATTTTAAAATTTCATTTCAAAAATTCTGTTCAGAAAATTTTATTTCAGAAATATTATTTCGAAAACTCCACAATCTTTGTTTGGGAAAACTTTTGAAATATATACTTTGGAAGTCATTTCCAGAGGATAAAATGGTTGTTTTAAAAGTTTGTAGGGATGCACGAAGAAAGAAAGAAATTGTGGGATGCATGAAATTAAAGCCTAATGTCATAGCTTTTCAATCCACACAAGCTAATTAAAGCCTAAAGAAAGAAGTGTTTTGGTAGCATGTGACATCGATTTTCAATTGTCTAAGCAAGTGAAAAATATTTTGGTTGAATATTTTGCTACTATTACAAAATCAGGAATTTTGCAGCAGGTCTTAAATAATGAGAATCATCATTCAAACCACCAAGTATAGAAATTGCAATATATAATGGAAAAACAAGGAGGTAAAACAATAGTCAGTGTATTATCTCAACATGCAGATGTAAATATTTATACATCAAGATTATAACAAAATTAGTTATAACTCTATCTAATCTATCAATAATATATACAGAATAATAACAAACAAAAATAATAACAAACAAGATCTTAAAACCTAACAAGATATTAAATCTTAACATATATTAAATCCTAACAAGATATTAAATCCTAACATATATTGAATCCTAACAGCCCCCTCAAGCTGGAGAATGAATGTCAATCATTCCCACTTGGAAACCAGAAATTTGAAAGCTGCTGGTGAAAGTCCTTTGGTGTAGATATCAGCTAACTGGCATGCAGAAGGAATCGATAGTACGTAGTTTAAGTAAGCCAGGAGAAAGCTTTTCCCTTACAATATGACAATATATTTCAATGTTTCGTGCATTCATGAAAAACTGGATTTGCAGCAATATGAAGGGCATAATTGTTATCACAGACTAAGACTGCTGGTTGTTGAAAAGTTACGTGAAGATCCTGTAGAAGAAAAGTTAACCATTGAATTTCGTAAGTAGCTGTGGCAAGAGCTCTGTATTCAACTTCTGAGGAACTTTTGGATACAGTGGCTTATTTCTTCGATTTCCATGAAATAAGTGAAGAGCCAAGATATATAGAGTAACCAATTCTGCCCTCTCTACTGTTCCTCTCACCACTTTCCTTCTTTACCCCAATGCAGTGAAGTCAACACACATCCAAGAACCTATTCTCAGCCACTGTCGTGTAACAATTGTTGTTTTCACCCAAACCTATTCTCAATCTGCTTGGTGTCTTCATCAGCTTCAACAAATCATCGACTGGCACGAAACTTATTGCCGACATGTTCTGCCTGTATATTATGAAATCCAGCCATCTGATGTACGTTTTCAGAAGGGTGACTTTGGAAAAGCCTTGAAGGCAACTGCTCAACAAACATTTTCAGGACAAGAACTTGAGCATGGAATGTCCAGGTGGAGCCATGCACTCACCAAAGCTGCAAATTTGTTTGGATGGGATGAGAGCAATCACAGGTACATCACTCACTCAATCAATCATCTTTTAAGCCTCCGATTTCATTTTCTTAATACATGACTTCTTCTATTACTGCTTTTGAACTTGAAGGAGTGATGCTGAGTTAGTGGACAAAATTGTTAAGAGCGTTGTTAATTTACCAGTCTTGTCTGCTACTAAATTTCCAGTTGGATTGCAATCCCATGTGGAAGATCTGATTCGAACTATCAAAAATAAATCCACTGAAGTTTGTATAATAGAGATAAGTGGAGAAGAAGGATCTGGTAAAACCACTCTTGCCAAAGCCATCTACAATCAAATTCATTGGAAATTCAAGGACAAAAGTTTCATTGAAAATATTTCACATGTTAGCGGAACAAGAGGGCTTCTTCGTTTACAAGAACAACTTCTTTTAGATGTCCTAAAACAAGAGGTGGAGATTCCTAGCGTTGATGTGGGAAAAACTATGATTCGGGAAAGACTTTTAGGAAAAAGGGTTTTGATTGTACTTGACGATGTTAATTACTCTAATAATTTATTCGACCTAAGGGATTGTCTTAAATTATTAGTTGAAGGAACTGTTATAATAGTTACATCAACATATGGAATACATATAAGTGATCAAGCTAATTCTGACTTTTGGGTAGAGCGAATGAACGAAGAAGAGTCCCTTGAGCTTCTTAGTTGGCACGCATTTAGAGAACCAAAACCGAAAGAAGAATACGAAGACCTTGCAAGAAGAGTAGTTAGTTATTGTGGAGGATTACCTCTAGCTCTTGAAGTCGTTGGAAGTACTTTGTTTGAAAAGACCAAAAAAGAATGGAACAGTTCATTGTTTGCGATAGATGGCTTGCTTCCTGATCCAGAGATAATAAAACTAAGCATCGAAGGTTCACTGAATGAAATGGAAAAAGATATATTCCTTGATATATGTTGTTTCTTTATTGGTAAGAGCAGAGCCTATGTTACGAAGATCCTAAATGGCTGTGGAGTAGACGCTGATAATGGAATAAGAGTTCTCATCGAGCGTANCCTCATCAAAATTAACAAGAACAACAAATTAGGAATGCATCCTTTGCTACAAGAGATCGGAATAAGAATTATTCAGAAAAATTCAGGAAAGGATCTTGGGAAGAACAGGCGACTGTGGTTTGATAAGGATACGAAATATGTAAGAACATTCTTTACATGTGGTTTCAAACTTCTTTTGAAAGCGTTTTCTTTCTCCTCTGCATTACATTTATTTATTTATATTTGGAATTTTCATCACAGGGGACAGAAGCCAAGCAGTGGTTGCCTGTGAAACAGCCTTCAGTTTTCACTCCCTTCGAAAGTGTACAACCGACTGTAAATTCTGAGTACCTTCTTAAGAAACTAAGATGGATCAGTTCGCATGGACTTTCTTCAGAACGTCTACCTAACAACTTTTATCAGCATGATGTAATAGCTATTGATTTAAAACGCAGTCTTCTTCGATTTCTCTGGAAAACACCCCAGGTTTTATTACCACCCACTTCTCCTTAAAATACAACTTAATTCAAATAAATTAGTAGCTTGCTATTGCTTCATTTTTAATTTGTACTCTAATATGTCTAAAATGAAAAACTATCTTGGTACAGGTTATGACATCACTAAAAGTCCTTAACCTCAGTCACTCCAAGCATTTAACTACAACCCCTGACTTTACCGGATTACCAAGTCTTGAACATCTCATTTTGAAATATTGTTCGAGATTGAGCAAAGTGCACCAATCTATTGGATCACTCAACAGTCTTATACTGCTAAATTTGAAAGACTGTACAAGTCTAAACAATCTTCCAACAGAGATATATGAGTTGAAATCTTTAAGAACCTTCATTCTCTCTGGTTGTTCCAAGATTCACATAATGGATAAAGATATAGCAAAGTTGGGATCCTTGATAACTCTAATTGCTGAAAATACAGTTGTGAAAGAAGTGCCTTTTTCAATTGTAAGCTCGAAAAGCATTGGATATATATCCCTACGTGGATTTGAGGGATTATCTCATAATCTTTTTCCTTCTATCATTCGGTCTTGGATGTCCCCAATAATGAATCCCATTTCTTATATTCATTCGTTTTGCATGGATACNGAGGATAATACGATTGATATTGCACCATTGCTTAGCACCCTTGCAAATATTCGAAGTGTTTTGGTAGTATGTGACACCGAATTTCAATTATCAAAGCAAGTTAAAAATTTTTTGGTTGAATATTTCTCGAATATTACAGAATCAGGAATTTCAAAGCAGCACTTCAGGTGTTCTTTGATTGGTGTTGGAGCATACCATCAGCTCTTCAATGCTGTCAGCGATAACATATCTGAGGTTATTCTCTAGCTTTGCCTTTGTTTCTTACCTTCACTATATCATTTTAGTTATTAATCAAGAGAACATAAAATAATCCTAATGAAATATCTGAGTCAACTACAATAATCAATTTTAGCACTTGTTATTATATGGATCTTTTGTTTGAAAAGAGTCTTCTTGCTTTTGAGATACGAGATCCATCTCAAAACAGTCTCTGAGGGAGTTAGAATATTTTAGAATAAAGTGATTGTTTATGAAGTAAGTATTTCTTCAAAAATATTAGTTGTATTTATAGAATTAACATAGTAAATTTATATTCCTATTAAAATTGTACTTACTTAGAAAATATAATAATATAATAATAACCAACATATTAATCTACGGATATTTAGTTATAATATAGAAACATGATCAAAATATATATAGGTTAAGTGTTCTATAACGAAGAGATTTAAAAGATCTTATAGGATGGCGCTCTTTAATATAACTGTTAGACAAGGTAAGAACAACATGCTTAATTCCTATTACCATAGAACCTCGTCTAGAAGTTTCTGATTTTGGTAATCAACTAATCAAATGATATTTCTTTTATTTCAATACTTTCTTACTTTCCTTTACTGGCTTCACTATTGTTATATTTCCAATCGTGGTAGAAATATACTAAAAGAGACAAAAACATAAATCTTTTGTAAATCACTAACGACGTAATGATGATACATACAGAACAAAAGTATTAATGAGATTTGTTTAGATTAATTACCATTGGTATGTTTTGATTATGTACTGCATTGTTTTTTGTTTGATTATAAATGCCCACATTGTAATTATTAATGTAAAAATAATGACTATAGAAGACATTTTGAATAGAAAAATTAGATAAATGACTAAACATTTTGTTATGGTGCAGGTATTGTCAAGCAGTGAGTCTTGTGATGTTTGTCTCCCAGCTGTGAATGATCCATATTGTATGGCCCATATGGGTGAGGGACACTCTGTTTCTTTCATTGTGCCTGAAGATGGTGATATGAAAGGAATGATTTTGTGTGTTGTTTATTTATCAACTCCTAAGATCATTAAACCTGAATTTACTACAGTCGTAATTGTTAATTACACAAAGTGTACATTCCAGATACACAACCATGGCATAGCAATTTCCTTTAAAGATGAAGATTGGCATGGCATAATGTCAAATTTAGAATCTGGAGACAATGTGGAGATTTTTGTGAATTTCGGTAATGGATTGATGGTCAAAAACACAATAGTATATCTGATATGGGGTGAAGCAGAGAACATGGAAAAAGCGTCTGAGCCAAAGAAACATTCTCTCATTAGATTCATAAAGAAAGTTGTAATGTAACTTCTGATAAGTCATTTATGTTTTTTGAGAAAAGCATTATCATTTAGTGATGGAAATAAATAATCCTACTGTTCTTGATTACTATTTATATATTCCCATCCTTTCCTCGTTTTTCCTTAGAGTATAGCTTACAGTTGAGAAATTCATGTTTGTTTTAGTCGTGTTTCTCACTCCCAAGCGCTGCCTCCATCACCGTCGTCGCCACTTCGCCGCGAGTCCTTCTTTTTGTGGGTGTCACCTTTGCCTTCGTCGCTGCCATCGTCGCCCTCGTTGCTGTCAAAATCGTTGGTGCTTCCCGTCACAGTAAGTTGTTCAAACCCTCTCTATCCTTGTTTGTCTTTGATTGATATTTCAATTGATATATTGGTTGAAAATTATATGTAGTAATTGATTTAGATGTAGTTGATATATTTTAGACATTAGAATCTAAGTAATTTAGATATTGATTCAATAAAACGATAATCTCTGTCTAATGGTGGCTGGACAGCCCACATCAACGTAATGGCCTTGTGAAGTTAATCAAGTTGAAGTTGATAATAGCATCCAATTGGCAAAATCAGTCCTCCACTACACTTTAACCTTTGAACAAATTTAAGATGAGATAAGCGAGTATTCCTTAAAAATATACATTTTCATTAAAGAAACAAATAAACTACCAGATATATTTTCAGTTAAAAACAAAAAAAAAAAAAAGATATCAACACAATTATAATATACATTTTCAATTATATATATCTATATATATATATATATACTAATACAAAATAGATTTTTTATAACGATTATTTATACCGATTCAAATTAACCAAGTATAAAAAATATACGATGGCAAAATAGTAAATAAAAAAAACTTTTTTATACCAATTACACTGAAATATGGTATAAAATATAATACAGTGAAAAAATGGAATAAATGATAAATAATTCTATACCGGTTACACTCAAATTTATACCAATTATATTAAAAATCGGTATAAAAAGTTTTTTTTTAACCAGTATAAGAAACCTTTTTTAAATAGTGATATATATATATATATATATATATATATATATATATATATATATATATATATATATATATATATATATATATATATATATATAATCATATAACATTGTGAAATGTTATTTTAACTTTTTGGAAGAAGACAAAGCACAATATACATTTTCAGCAAAAAGATATATAAGTATAATTACAATACACAATTACAGTAAAAAGGATATAAACACAATTACAAAATCTTAGAGCATTGTTATGATTCTAACTTTCCTTGAAGAAATAAAAGAGAAATTTACATTTTCAGTACAAAAAATATATACACACTTTCAATGTACATCTTCAGTAAAAAAAAGATATAAATGCAATTAGAAAATTGAGTATGTGATTCTAGCTTCCTGAAAGAAAACAAATGACAATAAAGACAATGATAAACACAATTACAAAATCTTAAAACATTGTGAGTGCCTGAAATTAAGTATCATTGGATCAATTTGAATAAGAAAATATATGCTTATGCAATGCAAATAGAAAATTCATCGTTGAACCATCTTTAAGGAGGACATCATTGAACACATAAATACTGCAAAATGGAATATACTAAAATAAAGTAATAAGAAGAACATAAATCAAGTTTAAAGAGTTTTGAAACCCTAATATGCAAAAATGTAAATTCTAAGGCGATAAAAGGTCAACAAATTTGAAATTTAAAATCGGTTTCAATCAATGTCAATATATATCATATATGTGAAATTCTAGTTTTGATCGGTAATACATATAATACTTATCATAGTCTAATAGGTTTTCCCCTAAAATATTAATTCGTATATGTCTCTTTTTCACAATAAATACATTAAATAGGGTACTTCAAACAAAGGATAGAAGTATTCTATTTAAAATGCTTTCTTTTCCTAATTTTTTTTTTTAGATATTATTGCATCTTCATTTTCATATAATTTCCCAAATTTCATAAAACATTTTCTCTTGTCATATGAGACAAAATTAGAATCTTAAATATAAAAAAAAAGTAAATAGGAGAATAAATAACACTAGTGCAAAAACGATGTTTAACGTCGGTTAATTTGGGTTTTTAACTTCAGTTTCGTATCCGACGTCTATTCCAGTGACGTTACTTTGCATCAGTCAGGTAATGACATACGTCTACATAGACGTCGGTTTTGAACACAACCGACGTCCAATTAGACGTCAGGCGAAGTAACAATAGACGTTACCATAGACGTCAGTGGTCAACAAAATAGACGTATGAACGCGTTGGATCGTTTTGTGCACTGTTACTTATTGGACGTTGCTTTGTGCATTGACTGATGTCTGTGGACGTCAGATTTTGCCTTAACCGACGTCTACTAGGCAATTTTTTTTTCATAAAATTTTATTTTTCGAATATAACCACACCTGAAAATCAGAAAAATTTCCCTGAACAATTGTTTATAATAAATTATTGTTTGTTTGAGCTATAAATAAATATAATTCAATCCAAGATCAATAAAAAAAATTATAAACTTAAACTAAACCTAAGTAATTGAAAACAACAAAAATAAGTCTTGCTCTAGTTCCAGTTTTGGATAACATAAGTTGTCCACTCTTCCCTTATTTGTCTTATCATGCCTTCGGTTAGAGCAGATGAATTGTTGAAGTTCTGCGCAATTAAAAAATATTGATTATGGTTTGATATATGTTCAAAAGAATTAATTGATTTTTTGATGTTTTCAAAGTAAGCCTGACTATTACCTCATTCCACTTATCTGTAATGGCAGCTCGAATGATGGTCTTAATCCAAGACATCACATAGTACCCACATTCCCATGAATCAAGTTGTTTGTTACACTAAAATGACAAAGTAAATATAGTCAAGAATTAAGATCATTGAAAAACAAAGTAAATGAATTAAAACTATAAATGCATCAAACCTTGGGATACAACACTTTATTTAGCTGACCTCGAGATGTACCCATTACTCTATTTACATTAAAACAGAAAGTAATATCAATTTAAGTATGAAATCATTATAAATTAAGGCCGACATGAAATTAAAAGTCATTTTTAGCGAAACACTTACCCTTGAAGCAGGACTTTCAAGTCATCTTTCATCTTCTTATGCAGCGAACATAAGAAGACAACTGCATTTTTTTTGGGAATGAGGACTACCAGTTGCCAGTGAGCCATGTTTGGAACATCATAAATAGTTAGTAAACTAATTAAGTAAACTTTAATTACCTTTTACATAAAACAAGGCATACCCGTCAATGTAAAGCACAAGGTATATGTCTCTGTTTAACTCAGCCATCCATGTTTGCAAATAATTTTGTTTCACTTCATCTGTGTTACCACAACGTTGGATGGTCTGAGGTTCAACAAATCCGTAAACGGAAGACCGACCTTGATCTACAATGATTGTGTCCATGTACCTATAACAACAAAGTTAACTTATTACAAAGTAGGCATCTAAATTAAAATATGGTACATAAAATTAACTTTCTTACATGCACCAGAATTGAATAACGGAAAATATTCAACCACTTGTCTCCCGAAATGATCTCCGGTACATCATTGAATGTGATATATACTGGCAAGTGGGGGGGAGACCAAATACTCTTAAATCCTAGTATATTTCTACTGATCCTTTGGTAAACCTGGGACATCTTGCCATTAGTTTTGATATGGGATCATCCTCTGCTTCAGCCATGTCATCACCATCATCAGCATCATCATATTTAGGTATTGGTACCTCATTCATCGGCTGCTTTTGAGGACGTGTGAACTGAAAATAACATTTTCAAAGTTATTAACAAATATTTTGAAATTATAATATAAAATAGCCAATGATACAAATATTATACCTGTTGTGTCCCAATGTGTGTGACAACCAATGCTCTAGGCCAAGCTAAAAAAGTTCCTACGGCCTCTNCCACAAATTGAACTTCTNGAGTGGGTACAGGCANCTGAGCCTGGGGATCCNGAACCTNGTCAATCATGACANGCACGTGCTGGGGTGCTATGGGAACACCATGAATAGTGACTCCTCCCTCAACTACTCGTCCAACAGCCACAATGCGTGCGGGATCCCCTTCAACCAACAAGTCAATACTGACCACTATAGTCAGAAGGTTCAACAGCAGAGCAGGATCCTTTGGTGCTGGCAGGAGGGGGTGTGGGAGTTTCAGTTGGCACACCCAGGGTGCCCTGCGTCATGGATTGCAGCTTCTCTTCAAGCGCTCTTCGTATTTGTTTTTGTTCTTGTATATGCTCATTGAATCGCTGCTCCATTTGACGAAATCTTTCTTCCCACTGAAGATCCATTTGCCTCAATGCCTCCTGATTCGTTGGTTGTGGTGTTTGAGTTGTTTTTTGTACAGGGCCAAAGTACTCACGAAGACCAATGGACCCAGGAACTGCACGTACACGTCCTGGGTGCTCCGNTTTTCCAATGGTCGTTGTTAATATGTTCTCCCTACCTTGGGGAGTAAATGTTCCCTGTGTCTGCTGCTCAACCAACTCATCCTGCACATTAAAAATGTTACTTTACTTAAATTGCAAGATATGAATAAAATACAATAAAGTAATGTTTAAAATTTGAACTTACAATTCTCTGTGAGATCGCTACGGCTGAGGCAGATGTCATGTTCCCATCAGATTTCGTACGAGCAGCCTTCCACATCTCGTACCTTGTAGGTGGAGGTGTCATGAGTCGATATTTTCTTGACTTTACTTAGTTTATTGTGCTAAAATTAATCAGGGAATTGTGCTTAATTTTCCGGTATTTTCCCGTTTTTCCTAAATATGCTTAATTTGACCGGAAATTCTAATTTTAATTAATTTGAATTTTCTGAGCTAATTATTTGCATTATTATTTGCAGGGAAAATTTTGGAAACACAATTTGGGACATTTGGAGGAGACAAAATAAAGTCAAGACTCTTCACTTGGACATTTCAAATTTAATTACATTGTAACTTAGTTGTATAGAATATTTTTAATTGAACTTATGCACATTGGGCCATTGTTAAAAATTATGAGGGACCCAAAATTGTAGGACATTTGATCTAGGGTTTCTTTTTATTTTTAGGGTGGACCCCACTCATCCTTAAAAAAAAAGATGACACTTGGCCCTAGGGATTAGTAGCTTGCAGCCGTCACTTTTGCTGGCACATTCTCGGCTGCAACATTTACTCTAGGAAGTTGCTCTTTTCTTTGTAGCATGGTGCAACTATTGGATTTTGGCTTATTGAATGGAGAAACATTTACTTTTCTTTTAGCTTATTTTCATTGAATGAATGATGAATGTGAAGCAGCCACATATGATGGCCATTTTATTTTGAATGTTGATTTTGGTGAAAGAATTTTTTAACTTTACGGTGCATTCCATTTGAAGACAGCTGCTGTCACCTAGGTAGATCTTGTTGATTAATTTTAGATATTTTGGTGTATGGTGATTCAGCTGGGAGAATGAGCATGAGGTTCTCACGGTAATGTCATTTCACTTCTTTCCAATTGAAGAAACCAAGCAGAACGTTCACGGTATTATTTTAGAATGAAAGAAGCACTTTTCAATTTCTTTAATTTTATTCAAGGGCTGGAACGGGTTTTATATGAGGAGCTGCACAGCCGACCTCTCTCACGGTTTTGTTTATTTTATTTTGTCTTTGAACATTTGGCTAATTGCTTCCAGCTGCCACACACAAGGAATTTTCACTTGGCCTTCTTTCTTTTAACGTTTTAATGGAGCAGTAGGCACATGCGTGATTCATTTACTTTCAGCTGCCACATGCTCTTTTTCATTTTGGAAGCTAGGAGGTTTTCGTTTTTTTTTATTTGGAATGCTTGAACCGAGAAGAGAAATTCTTCCAACTTTTATTTTGCTTTGAAATCAACACAATGGAAGCCAACAAATGAGAGTTCACGGGCAAGGATTATTTTTTTAGAAGCTTTGCAAATTCAATTCCCTTTGGTAGATGCCCATGGGACCCGTGGAATGGTAAAAAAAATTATTATGTTTTTTTATTTTTTTTAGCTTTAAATTAGTTTGCATTGTAGGATTAGTTGTTTTTAATTTCTTTAATTTAGTTTTGCATTTAATTTAATTTAACTGTGTTTAGATATTTGTTTAGTCTAGTATTTGGTTTAGCATTTTCACTCTCTGGACTCGATTTTAAAAAAATAACTGCAACCACACCAGAGGTCCAAATGCT
>NC_028359.1:10738824-10764903 GCF_000741045.1 Vigna radiata var. radiata | reverse complement strand
ACATGTATCCTCTGCCCAGGAACCTGTCTGGATGCCGCTTCTGGCAAACGTGTCGCTCCTCGTGTACGTCTGTTGTGTGCTGATGCTGAGTCTGAGGTCGACATACCTGAAAAATATATACAAGGTTAGTATGAATTGAAATTGAAATATTCATCAAAATAAAAATTCATATAAAGTCTAAACAAAAATAAAGACGTTACTTGTTAAGATATTGTTTTCTCCCAGAAACCTTCATCATGATCACTATGAATTGCATGTATGTCATCGACAACGTCATCAATAGAGTCTTCAATGGGTCTTGATGTGCTACATGTTGTCTCAAGAATATCAAGAGATTCTTCATCATCAAAACCGTGCATGTTTTTCCCTTCCAAAATCACTGACCAATTTTCATTCGCTAGATCGCTGACGTAGAATATTTGCCTTGCTTGACTTGCCATAATAAATGGTTTATCAGTGAAACTCATCTTTGTCAAATCTACCAATGTGAAACCAGAGCCATCTGTAATGATTCCAGAATTTATATCAACCCATTTACACTTGAAAACAGGGACTCTAAACCTGACATAATCCACCTCCCATATTTCTTGTATTACTCCAAAATAACTAATTGCTGCAGTGATTGGATTTTTGTCTTTAGAACTACAGAAGTGCACTGACTCAGCTTTTAGTGTAACCCCATTATTTTAAACTCTACTTTTATCATCTTCTTCCTTTGTCTGAAGAAAGATATTGTTAATATAGTACCCACCATATTTAATGACTTCTGTGTTTGGCCCCCGAGATAGCCTCAATAGAGTTTCAGAAACATTTGGAGTCGCATAAATCTTTTTCTTAAACCATGGTAAGAAGGTTTTGACATGTTCATTAAGCTGCCATTTTTCACTCATTCTTGGGTGTATTGCCTTTATTTCATTAACGTGTTCAGAAATGTAAGGAATAACATCATCAATGTTGTTTAAGATGTACAAATGAGCTTGATCAACTTCTTCTCTACTCACACGTTGAATCCTCACACCACGACCCTTACCTTCACATCTTCCTTCATTTATGCTCTTAGGTAGACTGACTGGTTCACAACTTGGCATGTAAGCTAAACAAAATTTAATGGCTTCTTCTGCAATGTATCGTTGTATGATTGAAGCTTCTGGTCTATACTAATTCTTGACATATCCCTTTAAGATTTTCATGTATCTTTCAACAGGATACATCCACCTTAGGTAAACTGGCCCACATATTCGAATTTCTCGAACTAGATGAACAATCAAATGAACCATGATATCAAAAAAAGAAGGTGGAAAATACATTTCCAATTCACATAGTAGTCTTATTCCTTCATTTTCCAAGTGATCTAAACATCGAGAGTCAACAACTTTCTTGCAAATGGCATTAAAAAACAAACACAGATGTGTCAGAATACCCCTAACAGAAGGAGGTAATATGCCTCGAATAACAACCAGTAACAATTGTTGCATCAATATATGACAATCATGAGACTTTAAACCAACTAACTTCGGCTCTTGCATAGAAACAAGGTTACTAATATTAGAATAATAACCTTTTGGAACCTTCACACTTCTTAAAGACTTACAAAAACTTTGTTTTTCTTTTTTAGAAAGAGTATGACAGGCTGGGGGCAAATAAGTGTGTCTACCTATTATCTATGGATGTAACTCTGTTCGAATTCCCATGTCAGCCAAATCTTGTCTTGCTTTTATCCCATCTTTGGTCTTCCCTTTCACGTTTAATAAAGTTTCGATGACACTGCCACAAACATTTTTTTCTACGTGCATCACATCAATACAATGTCGAACATCAAGTATAGACCAATATGGAAGATTAAAAAATATTGATCATTTCTTCCAAACATTTTTTGCATAGGTAATTTTACGATGTTTTCCAAATACAATGTTAATGTTTTTGACTTCGTTATACACCTCTTCACCATTGTGGGGTCTGCACACAACCTCATCCTTGGCACTTCCATTGAATGCTTTTTTCAATCTACGATAAGGGTGATTGCGAGGAAGGAATTTCCGATGTCTTGTATAAACTGTCTTCTGACCATGCTTCAATTGAAGGTAAGTAGTGTTTTCTTCAAAAATCGGACATGCAAAATGTCCTTTAACACTATAACCGCTCAAGTTTCCATAGTCTGGGAAATCATTTATAGTCCAAAACAACATTGCACGCAAACGGAAATTCTCTTCAACATTTGAATCAAACACTTCAACACCTTCTTCCCACAAAAATTTCAAATCATCAATTAAAGGTTTCAAGTAAACATCATTGTCATTGCCAGGTTGTTTAGGACCAGATATCATCATTGACAACATGACATATTTTCTCTTCATGCACAACAATGGAGAAAGATTGTATATCATCAACATAACTGGCCATGAACTGTGTTTTCTACTTAAATTCCCGTACGGATTCATACCATCAGTTGCAAGTGCAAGTCTTAAGTTTCTTGGATCTGCACCAAATTCTGGAAATGTTTCATCGATCTTCTTCCACTGTGGTGAGTCTGCTGGGTGTCAAAGAACATTATCGCACTTTCTTCCTAAAATGTGTCATTTAAGGTTCTTTGCATCCTCCTTAATAGAGAACATACGTTTGAACCTAGGTATTATAGGCAAATACCATATGACCTTACCAGGTGCACCATCATTACCTTCTTCAGTGTTTTTGTCAGATTTCTTTTTAAAACGGCTTAAACCACATGTTGGACAACAGTTTAGTGAAGCAAACTCCTTGATGTACAAAACATAATCATTGGGGCAAGCATGTATCTTCTGATATTCAAGACCCATTGGACATAAAACTTTTTTAGCCTCGTAGTTATGAATACGAAGAGTATTATTTTTTGGAAGCATCTCTTTCAGCAACTCCAACAACTCCGTGGAACTTTTATCGGTCCATCCGTTCCTTGCTTTTAAACTAAACAACTTCAAAGTTGCAGACAAACGTGTAAAGTTCGTGCAGCCTGGGTACAACGGTTGCTCAGAATCATTGATAAGATAATCGTACAAATTAGCTCTTCTAAAGTTATCTTCACCAACATCACGTATCATGTCCTCTAAATGATCACTCATCCATTCTTACACATAATTTGTTCCTCGTGACGTCATAGGCTGGTCCAGTACTTCTCCATGCCAAGTCCAAACGGTATACGATCTCGTTATGCCGAACATGAATAGATGATCATGCAAATTGCCCAAGTCTTGTCGTATTTGATTAGCACAATGAACACAAGGACAAAAATATGTCTCGTTCACAGACTTTGCATTTTCTTTAACATATTGCAAGAACACCGAAACACCCTTCTCATATTCTTTAGAGATGCGACGTGCATTCATCCAGCTTCGATCCATACTATATTAATCGTTTGTGTTAAATTTCAAATGGGAATTAAGTTTCGCTCAGTGATTTCATACTTATAATCTAAAATGCCAATTATAATAACACAGCTAAAATTTATCACATACATATTCAAAAGTCGATAACACATGCATACCTAAAAGCCAAAAACATGCAAACGCAAAAGCCAATAACATGCATACACAGAAGACAATAACACACATACAATAAAAGTTTTAAACATTGAAGCTAACCTTCTTAGCAGATTCAAACAGCAATGGAGGGAATTGGAGGAATGCACGCCCAAAAATATAGGCCAAAAACGATCAAAAACGTCACCCAAGAACACATCACAAACTGCATCAAAACGCAACGAAGACGAAATTTAATCGGTTGAAATGGAAGATATCTCAGCAAAGAGTAACTTAATTAATCAGAGTAAAACTGAATTTAAACGGTGCAAAAGCGAGAAAATGAACCTGAAAGTTATGCCGCAACAGAAAGCGCGAGGAAGAAGACAATGAATAGTGGTGTAACTGCTCGCGAGTTCGCGTTCTGAAGTTTATGTTATTATAGACGTCGGTTAGCTATCGCGACTGACGTCTGTCAGGTTATAGACATCGGTCCTATCACTAATATGACGTCTATATGATTTAAATATTAATATTGGCGCGGATCATAGACGGCAGGTATCTGAGCAACTGACGTCTAGTTGGACATAGTCGTCAGTTACCATGCAACCGACGTCTAGGTAGCAGAACAATCATGACAGTTTCACCTAACTGTCAGGACATAGCCGTCGGTTACCATGGGGCACCGACGTCTATGTCTAAGACCATTAATGACACTCAACCACCTGTCAGCCTGTAGACGTCTGTGTGTCTCCACCGCCGTCTATTTCGCGACTGTTCACCACCTCTAAGACCTTTAGACGTCGGTGTTTGTCATTGTGACGTATATAGCTCGACTCTTCACCTTATCTGGCGGACCTTTAGACGTCACAGTTGAAGGACCCCGACGTCTATAGTTCTTCATTCATCGGTTGGAGTTTTGTCCGACGTCTAGTTGCCCTACTTAATTACGAAGTTGCCACCGGTCATCGTTTAACGTCAATTGACGGAACAACCGACGTCTATGGAGTGACGTTAAACACCGTTTTTCCACTAGTGTAAGAAATATGTAAAACTGGGATGAAAAATATTATGTAAAACTGGGTTCGAAATTGAATAAAGAAATAATAATAAAATTAAATGCGTTTAACAATATTACACTAATAACTGCTAAATCAAATCTTAATAAACTATTAAGACATATATATGATATTAACCTAACTTAGATCATATAAATTAATTACACATTTTTTATTATTTTCACCAATTATTATAAGATGCATTCATCTCCTTTTGTCTTGCAGTATTGCTTTTTTCTCTTCGAACTCTTCCTGACCTCTCATCAATTCCTTCCCATGGATGACGCCTCCTCATCGTACAAACTCCAACAGAGGTACGATGTGCTCATCAACTTCAATGGAAAAGATATCCGCAAAAAATTTGTTTCTCATCTCAATTCTGCCTTCTCTACTGTTGGTCTCACCACTTTCCTTCATCACCATAATGCAGTGAAGTCATCTCACATCCAAGAACCTATTCTCAGCCTCTGTCATGTAGTAATTGTTGTTTTCACCCAAACCTATTCTCAATCTGCTTGGTGTCTTAATCAGCTTCTACAAATCATCAAATGGCACCAAACTTATTGCAGACATGTTCTGCTTGTATATTATGAAATCCAGCCATCTGATGTACGTCTTCAAAAGGGTGACTTTGGAAAAGCCTTGAAGGAAACTGCACAACAAACATTTTCAGGAGAAGAACTAGAGGATGGAATGTCCAGGTGGAGCCATACACTCACCAAAGCTGCAAATTTGTTTGGATGGGATGAGAGCAATCACAGGTACATCACTCACTCAATCAACCATCTTTTATGCCTCCGATTTCATTTTCTTAATACATGACTTCTTCTATTATTGCTCTTGAACTTGAAGGAGTGATGCTGAATTAGTGGAGAAAATTGTTGAGAGCGTTGTCAATTTACCGGTCTTGTCTGCTACTAAATTTCCAGTTGGATTACAATCCCACGTGGAAGATCTGATTCGAACTATCAAAAATAAATCCACTGAAGTTTGTATGATAGAGATAAGTGGAGACGAAGGATCTGGTAAAACCACTCTTGCCAAAGCTATCTACAATCAAATTCATTGGACATTCAAGGAGAAAAGTTTCATTGAAAATATTTCACATGTTAGCGGAATAAGAGGGCTTCTTCGTTTACAAGAACAACTTCTTTTAGATATCTTAAAACAAAAAGTGGAGATTCCTAGCGTTGATGTGGGAAGAACTATGATTCGGGAAAGACTTTTAGGAAAAAGGGTTCTCATTGTACTTGACGATGTTTTTTACTCTAATTTATTCGACCTAAGGGATTGTCTTAAATTGTTAGTTGAGGGAACTGTTATAATCGTTACATCAACATATCGCATAGGGCTGGGAGATCAAGCTAATTCTGTCTTTCGGGTAGAGCGAATGAACGAAGAGGAGTCCCTTGAGCTTCTTAGTTGGCACGCATTTAGAGAACCAAAACCAAAACAAGAATACAAAGACCTTTCAACAAGAGTAGTTAGTTATTGTGGAGGACTACCACTGGCTCTTGAAGTCGTTGGAAGTTGTTTATTTGAAAAGACGAAAGAATAATGGAATAGTTTATTGCTTGCGATAGATGGCATGCGTCCTGTTCCAGAGATAATAAAAGTAAGCATAGTAAGTTCACTGAATGAAATGGAAAAAGATATATTCCTTGATATATGTTGTTTCTTTGTTGGTAAGAGCAGAGGCTATGTTAGGAAGATCCTAAATGGCTGTGGAGTAGACGCTGATATTGGAATAAGAGTTCTCATCCAATGTAACCTCATCAAAATTAACAAGAACTACAAATTTGGAATGCATCCTTTGCTACAAGAAATCGGAATAAAAATTATTCGTGAAAATTCAAGAAAGGATCTTGGGAAGAACAGGCGACTGTGGTTTGATAAGTATGCAAAATATGTAAGAACATTCTTTACATGTGGTTTGAAACTTCTTTTGAAAACGTTTTCTTTCTCCTCTGCAGTACATTTCTTTATATTTGGAATTTTCATCACAGGGGAAAGAAGCCCTGCAGCGGTTGCCTGTGAAACTGCCTTCAGTTTTCAATGCCTTCGTTAGAGCACAACCGATTGTAAATTCTCAGTACCTTCTTAAGAAACTAAGATGGATCAGTTTGCATGCGTTTTCTTTAGAATGTCTACCTAACAAATTTTATGAGGATGATGCAATAGCGATTGATTTAAAACGCAGTCTTCTTCGATTTGTCTGGAAAACACCCCAGGTTTTATTNCGAGCCACTTCTCGTTAAAATACAACTTAATTAAAATAAATTAGTAGCTTGCTATTATCTCATTTTTAATTTGTACTCTAATATGTCTAAAATGAAAAAATATCATGGTGCAGGTTTTGAGATCGCTAAAAGTCCTTAACCTCAGTCACTCCAAGTATTTAACTACAACCCCTGACTTTACCGGATTACCAAGTCTTGAACACATCATTTTCAAATATTGTTCGAGATTGCGCAGAGTACACCACTCTATTGGATCACTCAACAGTCTTATACTCCTAAATTTGAAAGACTGTACAAGTCTATACAATCTTCCAACAGAGATATATAAGTTGAAATCATTAAGAACTTTCATTCTCTCTGGTTGTTCCAAGATTGACATAATGGATAAAGATGTAGCAAAGTTGGAATCCTTGATAACTCTAATTGCTGAAAATACAGCTGTGAAACTTGTTCCTCTTTCAATTGTAAGCTCGAAAAGCATTGGATATATATCCCTACGTGGATTTGAGGGATTATCTCATAATCTTTTTCCTTCTATCATTCGGTCTTGGATGTCCCCAATAATGAATCCCATTTCTTATATTCATTCGTTTTGCATGGATATTGAGGATAATACGATTGATATTGCACCATTGCTTAGCACCCTTGCAAATATGCGAAGTTTTTTGGTAGCATGTGACACCAAATTTCAATTATCTAAGCAACTGAAAAATATTTCGGATGAATATTTCGGGAATATTACAGAACTAGGAATTTCAAAGCAGCACTTCAGGTGTTCTTTGATTGGTGTTGGAGCATATTATCAATTCTTCAATGCTGTCAGAGATAACATATCCGAGGTTCTTTCTAGCTTTGTCTTTCTTTCTTACCTTCACTATATCATTTTAGTTATTAACCAAGAGAACATAAAATAATGCTAATGAAATATATGAGTCAAACTACAATAATTAATTTTAGCACTTGTTATTATCTAGATCTTCAACATGGACTCATGGACAAATGACAAAATCTAAAGATAGTATTTTGTTTGAAAAGAGTCTTTTTACTTTTGAGATGCGAGAGTCATCTCAAAAGAATCTCTGATGCTAAGGGAGTTAGGATATTTGAGAATAAAGTGACAGTAATTATTTATCAAGTAAGTATTTCTTCAAAAATACTAGTTATATTTATAGGTTTAAGATAGACTGTAAATTTATATTCCTATTAAGATAGTATTTACTAGAAAAGTATAATAACAACATAATAAAGAGTAAGATAATAATGAACATATTAATTTACGGAGATTTAATTATAATATATAAATAAGCTCCAAATAAACATAGATTGAGTATTCTATAATGAAAAGGTTCAAAAGATCTTACTAGATCGTGTTCTTTAACATGACTATTATACCATATAAGAACAACATGCTTAATTCCTATTATCATAGAACCTCGTCTAGAAGTTTCTGATTATGGTAATCAACTAATCAAGTGATTTTTCTTTTATATCAATACTTTCTTACCTTACTTTCGTTATATTTCCCATCGTTGTAGAAATATACTAAAAGAGACAAAAACATGAATGCTTTGTAAATCACTAACGACGTAATGATGTTTGTTTAGATTAATGAGATTTGTTTAGATTAATTAGTATTGGTATGTTTTGATTATGTACTGCATTGTATTGTGTTTGATTATAAATGCCCACTTTGTAATTATTAATGTTAAAATAATGATTATAGAAGACAATTTGAATAGAAAAATTAGATGAATGACCAAACCTTTTATGTTATGGTGCAGGTATTGTCAAGCAGTGAGTCTGGTGATGTTTGTCTCCCAGCTGTCAATGATCCTTATTGTATGGCCCATATGGGTGAGAGACACTCTGTTTCTTTCGTTGTGCCTGAAGATGTGATATGAAAGGAATGATTTTGTGTGTTGTTTATTTATCAACTCCTAATATCATTGAACCTGAATTTACTACTGTCATAATTGTTAATTACACAAAGTGTACATTCCAGATACACCACCATGGTACAGTAATTTCCTTTAAAGATGAAGATTGGCATGGCATAGTGTCAAATTTAGAATGTGGAGACAATGTGGAGATTTTTGTGAACTTTGGTAATGGATTGGTGGTCAAGAACACAACGGTGTATCTGATATGTGGTGAGTCAAAGAACATGAAAAAAGCATCTGAGCCAAAAAAACATTCTCTCATTAGATTCATAAAGAAAGTTGTAATATGACTTCTGATAAGTCATTTATATTCTTTAAGAACAGCATGCTCACTTTCAACTATTTTCACACTCTTATACAACTTCAATTAATTTCAATACGAGTTCTTTCATTAGCTTCTTTCTTTATTATTACTCTTTTATGATTCCTAAATTTAGAGTTAATTTTTCGATTGCATCTTTTACTTATTGATTGAGATTTGATTTTTCTATGATTCTAAACATTCGTACTTCAATATTATTTAAATATTATTGCATGGAAGTAACAACACTAATAAGAATTTATTATGGGTGAGACATGAGAGAAGAATTGATTTTGGTTTTGTAAAAGAGGATAATCGATTCTCTTGAAAACATAAAGAGAGGTGAATCTATTCTTTTCTTTTCAAGATCGATTTTCTTCTGCAAAAGTTCCTTCATATGTGTGATTTGTTTTTCATCTCTCTTCTCATCACAATAGCAATGAGCATTGTTCCACACGAGCAATTCCGCTCAAATCATCTTAAACAAACTCGTGCATTGTTCGCTCTTTCATCCACATGTACAATAAATCATCATAAACAAAATTAGACTGTAAATCAATGTTTCTTTTAATATACAACCTAGGTTATATAAACTCGTTATACAAACTTCTTATCTGATAATTTGTTTAAAATGTTTATGTTGCAAGACGTTCATAAGACATGTTAGTGATTATATTCATGACTTTATTATTGTGAAACATTTCTTGATTAACATATATCCTCCAACTCATATCAAATGAAATGTCGATAATGGTGTAATGGGAGATCTGAGACATGCAGTCAATGGTGGCACTGTTTTGGGGTTCTTCAGATGATGTTGTGGATTATTTTTCATCTTATATTGGCGTATCATTGATCTAGCATGCTGAGTATGGCAGCCAAATTTGTTATTGAACATGTCCATAAATCACGTTGGATAGTTGGTTTTGTATCAAAAGATGTCTTGCATATAATAAATGTGTGGAGAATCTTACTATATTGATGTACTTTAATGTCTGCCATCACTCTAAGAAAGATCTGAAAATTATAACTACCCTTTTGGAAATGAGGTTATGAAAAATGTATTAATTATACGTTGGTTAATTAATAGATGCTTCATAAAGAAGATATTATGCAATGAGATTTTATTTTTGTTTGAGTTTTGATCTAATTCCCTCATGTTTGTATTTTTCTTTTTTTTCTTTTATTTTTTCTCATTCACATGCACCAAATGATACTTAGTGTATTATAACTTTCTTAAATAAATCAATAATTAATGTAAACGTGAGGTGTCACCACAAAGTATTCTAACTTTTACTCCTAAACAGTATATGTCATTTGTAGAATATCTTCTAAGCTAACCATGAGATGTTATTATAAATCCAAGAATGTGGCAACTGAAAGGCAGTTCAAGCTGTTACTTCAAGCTTAAGTCCCTAATAAAAAAAAAACCATATGTTTTGTAATAGTGGAAAACAAGTCAAAGCACATGCCTATCATTTTTTTTTTAATATAGAGAATTATTTTGTATCATATTTATTTAAAAGTAGGATATAAAGTAAATAATTTTTATGAATTGTTATAAGTAGTTTTTATAGTAAATAGTTAATAAAATAAAATTACTAATGAAATGTGTATACCAAAAATAATTATAAAATTTTTAGAAAGTTCGATTTTTTTTTATTAATAGATATAGACAATTTAATAGGCATAGATAATTCGATAACATATTCCATTACTAAGGTTTTGGCTACACTTTTTAAATATATAGTTACTTATGATATATTATTGACAATATTCAACCTAAATTACTCAAGTCTTAATTATAAACTTACCTAGATCTTATTCAACATTAACTACGGAAAATAGTACATATATTCATTTGTAAAATATTGATATTTTATTAATGAAAATAAAAAAATTACAAATTATATCATACAAAATTGTACATATAATTTTCGCCTATGACCTTAGCTTTTAGGTAGCAACATGACATGAACATGAACAATTGCTGAAAAAGATGCAACAAAGATTTGTGCATGAGAGAAAGGAAGGAGGACAAACCACAACCATGCTTGGGTAAAACTCACTCCAATGCCATTGTAAGATTCCAGTAAGAGAAAGACTGAGAATATTGAAGCAAAATACACCATCTAACAGGTTGCATATTTATAGCTTAAAAACTTGTAATTCACATTTTCAAGGTAAATTACCAAGAATGCTACTCCCTATAATTGTGATGACTAGGAATCAAGAAACTTGTCAACGGTGACTTAAAAAAATTCAAATGAAGAAACTTTACAGATTAACTAATGCAGACAGAAAATAAGACAGTAGTGTTTTGGTAAAAAAATAATGAAGGAAAACAAAAATCAGGAGAGAACATGAAATACTTAACACCCTTTTTAAATTTCTACATATTTCTGGAAATACTTAACACCTTTTTCCTCATAAACAACCAATAAGAACCAAACCACCTTTGCAGTTATACCTCGATAAGCCCGGTTGCTTAACTTTTAAGTAGGACCATGTGTCAGTTTTCATTCATATTAAAGAAATTAAAACTGAAGTACTCTATTTATGCATTCATTCATAAGTTAGCATTTTGAGAAATAAAGATGCACTCAAGAAGCAAGCACTTTCTAATAAGACAAACAAGGTTCAGAAAAAGAAAAAGAATCCTCTTAGAATATTAAAGAAACAAGGACTTTGACATGTTTCTTTCATGCTCTCTATTTCAGTTCTGGAAATACACGGTCTCAATTTCGATGTTACAGTTAAGGAATGGAATCAAGTATCATTATAGAATTTGCTCGGTAATTACATTATATTTCATGGCAAGGAGTGAAGAAACTATTTTGAGTGAAAACAGAACTGTACAAAATATTAATTTTCAATAAATAAAAAGTATTATATGCATATAATCAAGATTCCATATCGTACTGCTGCAGTTCAAAGTTGAGTCATTCAAAGGCAGTGGCCGCGCTGGAAGGGAGAAGACAGTGCCAAAAATGGTGTAGTTAAGATGTTAGGCTGCAAAGGCTGAAAAGAAAATCCCGTAGACTGTGGAACTCCAATTGGCGGATGTTGTTGCACTGAACTGGAAAAAGAGTAAAACAATAGGTCATGTATCTATATTCAGGTTAGAAAACAAATTATAATTCAAATTTAATCTAATACAGCATTTTACTTTTTCCTAAATTTAACTTGGTGCTAAAATAAGAGATAAGAAAAGAACAAAATATCAATGGACAATGAACAATATGAGAAAAGGCAAAAGGCATTTTTTACCTGAATGACAGTGACAGTGAAGTCTCTGCTGAGTTAGCAACACCATTTCGATCAGGAGATAATAAGGTCCAGAATACTATATCATGAAATAAATATAACTCGTCAACATCGTCGAGTTTTAAACAAGAAACTCATAGCATCAAAAGATTAATAATGATGATCAGTTAATTTGGTCCTTGCTAAAGATTCTGTTAACGGTGTTCAAATATATATGGTCATGCAGTCCTTTTCTTTTCTATTTTCAAATAAGAGGTTTCAATTGTTTAAATGTATCATCTTTATGTTACACACCTACGCTTTGTTTTCCCATCATAAATCCTACAAGTTTGTGTTCTCATTACTGAACCAAAGCATGGTTAGGAGTTATTCTCATCCCCATGTAATGCACAGTAAACTTATTAGTGAAAATAGAATGATTTCTACTAGAAAATTATTCTTTCACCATTACCAGAGTTCATATATTGGAACAGAGCAGAGAAAGTAGAATGAATATTTCCTAAAAAATAAATCAGGCCTGAATATAACCTTTTTAATTATCTTTTCTTTGTAAAAAAATAAAAAACAAAACTTAGTAAAGATTATAATGCAACTAGAAGGTAAGAAGCTAATTATCACCTGACTGGTCTGAATGATCATTAAAATCTGAGCAAAATAGCATATTCTGCATGTTCATATAGTGGATTAAGTTAAAATAGAGGTAAACATGGGTTGTATTAGATTACAAAACATTAAATATAAGATGCTGCCAGATTAATAGCACCATACACCAACCTCTCTTACACCCTGCGATACATTTTGGACCACATCTGCAGCAAAAAGAGTTTTGAAATGGTCAGCAAAGGGCATTATTAATAAAACAAGGAAAATAAAAAAGGTTTTGAAATGTAAAAGGCCAAAGGGTTGCACAGTTTACTAAGTGAAAAATAATAACTGTAAAGATTTAAACAACTCAAAGAACTACCAACATCCTTCAGGAAAAAAACCTACTCAGCATATCAAATTGAAAACCATTTTCATCAAATTGCAATTGAAAACCATGGGTTTCCAGGAAATCAGAATATTTTCTCAGGAGAGAATACAAAACCTGTAAATTTCAAAACTCACGTAAAAAAAATAAATAAATAAAAAATGAACTTAGGGCCATATCAATTCAAACAATCAAAGCAACAACTACTTTACTAATGAACATTGCCGCATATGACAGCTTTAACTGACATACATTTGGATAAATAAACAATCTAGCATATATTATATTTGCATAAATATATGCTAGATTAGCATGTTTCTAGAGGGATTAACCAGCCAGCAGCACAAATCATTAGAAAGAAGATTGCAATAAAAAAAGCGGGTATGTACCCCTATTAATAAAAGATTACAAAACAACAAATCATACATCTATTCTACTAAAAATGGGTGTTCAAAAAGCAATAATCATGATGCAGTTACGCCAACTAATCTGTTACATTTTACTATGGTTAAATAATTAGTTAAGGTTGTATTTACCTATGTTTGAAACACTGGGCTTTACAGCTAAAGTCAAGCCAAGAAAACAATCATCGGGTTCGGGGCCAAAATCCTGCAATTTAAGCTCGAGATTTGGCTTTGCCCCTGTAAGTAGTGAAAGAAGAAAACAATAAACACTAGAGTCAAATACCTATCATGCAATTAGCATTTTAAGATGAGACAAAATGAAATGTGTAAATATAATACGAGGATAAAAAACAGAAATAAAAGATAAAATTCCCTACTCTTGCTACTCAGCTTCAGCTCAAGTGGATCACTGAGTGGATAAGGAACCCATGCATTCACCTATATAGAATATATTAGTAAGTTGAAGAGATTAAGTGAAGAAGAATAAGCTTCATGAGAAACTTACATGGAAAAATGGATGTTGTAATGACTGGTCTGCATCTGGCCTTCTTGATGGGTCCCAATGTAGCAGTTGCTACGGATTTTATAATGCAGTGAATATTAGAGGATAGCAGTATTTACAAGGTCAGTGTGTGCATACATGCACAGAGAAAAAAAGAGATTCAATTAACTAAAACATACTGTCATCAAGTCTATAGCTTCCGAACTAGCATTTGGAATGATGTTAGAAAGTTTCACAGGTGGAACCTGCACAAGAATCGGGGGATTAAATAGAATAAAGAAAAAAAGGACAATAAAACAACTGGTACATGACTGAACTCCTGCTACGTGAACACTTACAATTTCATGAGAAACCAAATCCAATAATTGAGAGTTGTTTGCCCTGATGGTGAAAGCAGAGGAATCTGGCATCCCAAGAATGCCATATATTTTGTACAGTTGATCTATTTCACTGTCAAAGTAATTTTATAAGATGCAATGAAAAGCATAATAATTCAATCTTATGAATGAACATATACCATCTGAATCAATACCAAATACAATTTACATTGGACAAAAGTTTTATACATGTGTGATATGGAAAGAAAAGGGAAAATATCAAACACACGAAAAAGAAGTGTATTTAAGAGAGGTATGAACATTTTGCTTTTAGCAAAAAGAAAAATCATTTTATATGAAGAAAAACATCAGTACACAAATGCCTTGATCCATAGAACAAAATTTCTGTACATTTCAAATATGACTTCAAAACTCAGATATGTATAATGAAGCATTAAAAACAATCTGTTCCACAAGTATATTAGTCATTGAAATCAAAATCATTAAACATCTCATCATTATGAACTGACAGAATGTTTCAAATTACAGAAAGTGAAAACATGCCAATGCATCTTGGTCTAGTGGTTACTTTGAATTTCCTTTGAACATGATTGCCCTTTATTATAATGTCTTAGGTTTTACCTTTGGTAGCAAAACTTTTTAATGCCATTCACATGCAAATACAGAGAGCATAGCAAATTGACATTTTGTTGATGGAAAATTGGTCAGTAAATACAAAAAGGGCTCAAAAAAATACATTCAACGGATCAAAATGTATAACTAACAAAACACAATTATTAGTATTTTTACAATTAAAGACCAAAAGCATAAAATACAGGATAAAAATATACCTTTCACCAGGAAATAAAGGGGTCAAAGTAAAAAGCTCAGCTAATATAGCACCAACTGCCCACATGTCTGCAAATAATTTAAGAAAGCAAGCATAGCATCTTCTTAGAGTTACCGAATAAATAATGGTAAACAAGTTTGGCCACAGAGAACGTTTGCATTCTTGTAAAATCCCTTTCTCATTAACTTTTAGTGTTGAAGTTCCATGTTAAATCAGTATTGATGCAAATATATGTTTATCAGTATTCAGAGGATAAATTCAGACAAGATTAAACAAAAGAGAATGGTAATCCTACGATAGCTAATCTCCCAACTAGAATTGTATCCCTACCCCCATGGGACACCACACATCAATTTTACTGAAGGAATAAATGTCTAGTGAGCATTAGCTTAAACTTCAATAAACAGTAAAATAAAGTAAGGGAACAAGGTAATTTATCCACAAATAAGCCATCTTTGACAATACTCTAGATAGTACAGACAAACTAATCATCCCCGGGTAAATGTCTGGATTTGCTTTTGGGAGATCCCATGGAAAAACAGATTGAGGCAGAAGAAACTACAAATCTAAACTGTTTCCAAAACAAGCGCCAGCCCACTATCTATACAAGAAACAAGTACAAACAGAAAAATTGAAGTTAAAAGGAGATTTATGCCTACCAACAGCAGGAGTATAAGAAGGGGCTCGCAACAAAACTTCTGGAGCTCGATACCTTAATTACAAAGATAAAAATACAATAAATTTAATAATGATGATGAGAATAAAAAAGAAACCTCAAGATAAAATGTACAAACAGACAGTAGATAAAGACTTTTGAGGTGACATCTGAAATTGTATATTGAAAAATGTATACTGACATTATAAATGTGCCACAAAAGAATACGACTTACCACCGTGTGGAAACATATTGAGTATATGGAGGCATCGATGATACTTCTCTAGCCAGTCCAAAATCGGCAATTTTCAAAACATCATTTGATACCAGCAAATTCTCTGCATAGCAGAAATCATGTTTCATTAGATAAAGAGCCATGTCACCTTTTAGAAAGATTGAACTGAAAAGTTTAAACAAAAAATTATGCTGTCCAAAATTTGTTAAACGAAATCATATGCCTTACCAGGTTTTAAATCCCGATGAAAGAATCCTTTCTTGTGCATATGACTAAGTCCTTCCAGCATTTGCCTCACAAAGCACCGTATCTCTTCCTCTGAAAAGGGTTTTTCTCTCTCCTTTATTAATTGGTAAAGATTACAATCCTGAACAAATGAAATCTAGTGTCACTGTCAAGCAAGTGTCAATACAGAACATTCAATCTTAATTATAGAGATTAAAGAGTGTTGGATAAACTGCATAGTAGTGATAAAACATAACTGACCAATAAAAAAATAAGACGATGAGTTTCTTTACCATGTATTCAAAAATGAAAAATAGTTCATTATTTTCTCTAACAACCTCTTTCAACTTTATGATATTTGGGTGATTCATTTTACGGAGGGCCTGCAGAAGGAGCACAATACACATTAATGAAGGGAAGAGCCATCTATAATTTAAACAAAATCTTATTACAGTTCAAGGAAGGGCAAAGCCATCTATAACTCCATAAAGAAATAAGTACTGTAGAATATACCTTAACTTCTCTTAAATTTGTGCATTCTTCCCAGAAACAAAACTTTCTTTTCAACTTTTTGACAGCAACCTGATAGACAAAATCACGAGCATAACATCAGAAGATACTAAAAAATGTAATATCAGAAAGTGCAGTTTAAACCATGAAAGAACCCACTGCCTAAATCAGTGCGGTAAGTGTACCTCTAAAAGGAGAATCCCAGAAAACAAAAGGCGTTTACAATTAAAGCAAAAAAGAAGTGTATCCATTTCAATATACAATGTAAACATGATGAATGTTAACATTGTTACCACATTAGTCGTACAGAATAAGTTGTTATCCTTAAATGAATGTCTTACAAAAAATAGAAATTGTAGATCACCTTTTTTTTAATTTTCAGAGAATCAAACAGATAAAAGCATGAAAGCTTGGAGGGAAAAAATCAACAACAAAGTTAATACTCGAAAAGAATATTAAATGGACAAGGAACTTGAAAAGGCCGTTTACTATATAGGACGAATCTAACAACAATAAAGGATAACTGCACAAGAATATTAAAAGAATATGAGTAGATAAAGAAGCTGAAGTTGAAAAGAATTGTAATAACTAGCAAGATTTTCTTACAATCTCATATGTTCGCATATCACGGGCTTTATATACATGACCGCAAGAACCATCCCCGAGCTCCCTCAAAATTTTATATCTGAAAAGAAGAAAATAGCAGAAAAGAAAAAATTTTATTTTAATGAGGGAATTGAAGGACCAGAAACAATGCACAAGTCAATGGATAAGAAGAAACTAACCTTTCCATTGTTAGAATTACAACACTATAAATAACACTTCAGAGAGACTGGAACAGATTCCATGAAGAGATGGCTAACTGTCAACACAGTGTCGGCACTTAGTTTGCAGACATGGGTTAGAGTTAAAATATAGCATGAAGCATTTAGTATCATCAACAATCCACTTTTCATTGTAGAAGTTATCCACAAAAACGGAGAGGTCCATCAACATGTTGCAACCTTCAGAAAACCCAGTGTTCGGGTGATGTCTTTATCATCTTAGATGAATATCCATGTTCAGTTCGACTAGACCGACTTCAAACTGAGCCCATACATTGAAGAACAAGTGCTAACCTGCAGTACAAAATATAAACGTCAGTGGTTTGAAAACTACACAAATTACCGAACAATATGTGCACTTAAAAAGTGAATTAATAGGAAAATGCAGTATTATATTATTTCACTGTGCAAACTCAACAGTGATAATATCGCTCAATAGTCAGACAAGTGAAAGGTTTGTCTTTCAATCCTCTGAAAGGGGGAGAGGGGGGGCCTAAGCCCAAAGAATTCGTGGAATTTACTCCACTAATCTACCCAGCAATAAAATATAACATTGATCAAAACAACAAAGCTTCCCACGAACAGTCGGATCCTAGCAACACAACAGCAACCATGCCTTGTTGTATAAGAATTCTAACGGATGCCTACCCTCTCCGTCGGTACAATATTATAACCAACAATTCAACTCATATCACTCTATTTAATCTACAGGCACAAAAACCAAAATCTATTGGTCGACAATCCAGAGCCACAATCAGCAAATAAATCAGACCAAAGAATCAATATCAGACAACAAAGAAATTAAACAAAAAAAGAAAGAAAGAAAATGTAAATTTAACGTGCTTTGTTTAGCTTAAAGTATGGAAAACGATTTTTTTTTAAAAGTTATATAAAGAAGCCAAAGAAAAAATATATATAAATATTTATCTACCCCAAATAAGCGAATCCAAACAAGGGCTATAAACATAAACACAAGATATGTATGTATGCATATGTAAAAAAGACGAAGAAGAAGTTTTCTTCACAATCTAACCATAAAAAGTCCTTCCTCGAAATTATAACAGTTTTGCACAAAGAATACGCGCGCTCAATACAACCTGGTCCGAAACAATTCAGAAAACACAATTTTGGGTATTTTCCATTGAGATGAATCCATAAAGTATTGTTTGAACTCAGAGCAAGTGAAAAAGAACTCGGCTTTCTTTTCCATTCCTCATTCTCTTATGAGATAAACCGATCGCAAAGGAAAAACAGACTACAATTCAAGCTGCATTTGAGTTTACGTGGCAGCTACAAACCAGAGGAAACGAAAGCAACACAAAGAATCGAAAATTGACGTAACGCACGAAGAAAAATTTGAAAAAAAAATGAAAAGACGAAGAACTCACCGCTTGTGAGAATTCGAAAGAATAAGTGTGGAATCAAGAGATACGCAAGCACAGATCGGCAATGTGAATGAACTTTCTCGGAAAAGAAACGAGAAAAATGAATTCGTAGGGAGAAAGAGAGAGAAGAGGAGAGAGAAAAGTTTTAGAGAGAGAAAAATCGGTTTTGCGAAGAAGCCATATGAGAGAGAGGGGAAGGATTCCATAGATGAAAAAGGAAGGAGAAGAAACCAAAGAAATAAATAAATATAATATTTTTTACTTTTGTTAAAATTTAAAAATACAAATTTAGTTGTAAGTTGACAAATAACATTTTTAAAATATTGGACATAAATGTAAAGTAGGTCGTCACTAATATAAGTTTTTTGAAATATAATTTGATTTAGTCTCCCTAAATAAATAGATATAAAGTAATCGGACTTGGTCCACACATTTTATAATTTAATTTCGAATTAATCCTAAAAATTGTATGTTAATGCAAATTTATTTTTTAAATTAAATTTTAATAATGGAATAATACAATGAAACTTTTCAAACCACCTAATAATTATACTTTTTACATACTCAAATATTAAATTAAGATTTTCATTCTTTTAGAATCGAATTTGACAAACCTATACAATCATTTATCTTAATTAAAAAAAAACTAATTAATGGATAAAATTATAACGCGAAAAAGGTTGATGGTCCCTTTTTCATTTTACTTCAATACTTTCAAAAATAAATTATAACCTCTTTTTACAAAGAGATTTTTAAATTTGTCCAAATAAGTAATTGAAAGATAAAATCTCAATAAAAATACTGTCAATACTTCATTTATTATTTATAAAAAAATAATAATATGATTATGAGAAAAATATTAAATGTTAAATTACAAGATAGAATAAACTTAGAGTAGAATAACAATTATAAATATTTCTACTAATCAAACGATTAAAAAATAGAATAATATATATTAAAATTGATGAAAAATAGAAAGTTAAATTTACAAAAATAAATATGATAAATAAATTAAAATATAATTATAAAAAAAATACATTAAAGCATAATTAAAATATGGGAGGGAAGAAATATTCTAAGCATTTATTTCATTATTTTATTCCTTTAAAAGATTTAAATATAGATTGCTTGGCTGTTAGTGGGGGGGGGGCTGTGGTCCCCACATTGATATGAAAATGTTTCTTTGATATTACACTTGTACCCTCCAACGACTTCAATTATAACAGAAATACCTCATTGTCTATTTTACCCCTCACTTTAGCCACGAAAAGATGATTATACCCTCAATATCCAATCACGAGACGATTTTACCCCTTGCGTTGGATGGATAAGGATAAAGGATGTCAAAGTCATTAGCAATAATTTTCTGGTTTTATCGTCATTTCATACAATTATTCCTTAGCATATGCCGTTTCAGATCCGAGGGCTGGATTTGGTCGAAGAATAGTTTCTTTCTAGAATGTTGATGACATCTTATAAATTATTTTTTTATTAATTGAAAATATAAAGTATTTACATTTTCAATGAAATGAATTTTTTATTTAATACTTATTTATAGATATACTAACATCTTTTCGGAATATTAGGAAATATAATAGAAATTTCAACTTTTCTCTTTCGCGAAGCAATAGTATTTATAGTTTCTTCTGTTACAAATTTTTTTTTCATTAAATTAACGAATTATAAGTTGATTTTGCTCACTGTTGTTGGCAAAGCATATCTGCAGTTTTTGCTAGAACTATTTTTAAAACTCTTTTGAAAGCTTTTTTTTTTGAGTTTTTATTCTTTTCTCTAATATTTAAAAACTGGTAGTGATTTAATTAGTTTTAAAACTGAAAAATAAAAACAATTATAGATTGTTTTGTTTTCACTTTGCTATTTTAATTTTTCAATTAAAGAAAACAGGTAATATATGGAAAGGAAAAAGAGAAACACATTCTCACAATAAATTTTGAATAATTTTGAAAGCTACATATTATCAGTATAAATTTCATATTTTCAGTTAATAAATGATTAAATTATGCGTGACTTTAAAGTAAATAATGTGAAATTATTAAATTTGTCATATATGATTATTTATGTTTAGATGATAGTATAAATTATTTTTATACTATAAACAAATTTAATTAAAAACCTTTGTAGCTATTTTTGAATTTCAAATTATTTTTTAGAATAATTTATCAAAAAATAAAACGCAATCAAACAGCACAGAATCTTATTGTTCGAACATTTTCTTTTATACACTCAGCTGCCACATTACCTTTAAATGTGAAAAATAAATAAAACAAGGTATATAAATTAGTTTTCATTTACGATTTTTATTTTCCATTTTTAATAATTTTACAAATTTATTTTTCTTTTTACTTTATAACTTATTCTTTGGCAAATGTCAATTCACTCTATGTTATCATATTGCTCTATTTTTTTTAACATATTTATAGTGTATAAAACTATTAAAATAAAACATTACATAGATTATAACTAATTAAGAATTTCAAACTTCCAATAAACAAGAACTTATACTTTGGAGAACAAAATTCTATTTATGATTGTTGTTATTCTCTCAATTTCTCGTTGAAAAGGTATCATCCCTGAACTCACATCATTAAGATAATCGTTACAAAAGAGAAAACATACACAAAGACAGACAACACAAAAGCAATGGTAAGCTAGTGTACAAATAAAGTCTCAGATAGTAATTTAGTTTAACAATTAACAACATTCAAGAACAAACAATTCATACAACCACAAGATCACTATACTCACTTATCTCAATATAATGATGATATAGACTATTGCAGACATGCACTCATGGTAATATTTATACTTTACATAGTTATAAACAAGGGTAACTTGACCTACTTACCGTGAGGTAAATCTTCTACTCTGAAAACCCAAAAGGCTTAGGTGAAGACCTCCTGTCATTCTCTGTGCCACCTCATTCAACTCTGAGTTAAATGGTTGGTAGAATATTAGGATACCTGGGTACCGCATTCTCTCTATCAAGCATTCTCTTACAACTTGCAATAATATAGAATCTCTCCTTGAGATTCTTCTCATATTACATTACACACTACTTTCATTCTCATATATATATATATATATATATATATATATATATATATATATATATATATATATATATATATATATATACACACACAGACACACACACGTACACACATTGCATATAGTACAAGAATCCATTTGAAACCGTATACATATAACCTTTCACTTTTACATTGCATACAAACATATATAACGTTGATTATACTTCAAAGGATCATAAACAATCCCAACAAGTCATCAAAAATCACATAAAATCATTCCATATACATTAATACACAAGAACAACCCGAGAAGAACCACTAAACAACACAAAACACCTTTAAACTCAAACTTAGGCAAGGAAAAAAACTTTGAAACCCTCACCAATAGCTACGGAAGGGTCAAGCCCCCCCCCCCTAAATGACCTAAAGAACATCCAAAACGGACATCCAAAACTGGTATAGCGTCGCTTAACAGTGCCCGAGCTCTTAGCATTGGTTTTCAGCTCCCAGAGTGCAATTTTCGGTAATTTCAGCGCTCAGAACCCAATTTGGGCGCTCACCGCTATTAGTAAAATTAAGACTCAATTTTCACACTTTGAACATTTTATCCCCAACTTCTAAAGATTCCCAGGACCCTCTAAACCTTGTGAAAACTCTGCAAACACTATTGCAACTCAAATTGACACTTAAAACCCAATTTCACTCTTATAAGTTACCCAAATCCACTTATACACTTTCTAACCTCTATATCAGTTTACAAACTACACAACCAAGTATAAATACACTTGTTAGCACCCTCCAACAACTCAGTTTCATCCCAACCTTCTTATTTTACATTCTCATCACTTAAAACCTCTAAAATGATTAAAGAACTAAACCTATGAAACACTTTTCACTTCTATGACAATTTTTTCTGATGTAAACCTTCTAAACAAGTCCTAATCGATCTCCGAACTTACCAAAAACTCTCCAAAACAATTTACAATCCTTCCCTCAAAATTTCACTACTCAAAACCCAAAGTTAGAACAAAAAGCGTGTACAAACTCACTCACAAACCATTCAAAACCTCTTATACCATATTTTATTGGTTTGAAAGCTTACATAAGTCCTAAATGACTTCCCAAATGACCTCAAACTATTGTACCCTTCAATTAACTAGTTCTTCAAAAATTCACCTGTCAACACCTCCAATATTTTTTTAGGTTTTTTGAGGCATGTTTCGTTTTATTTAAATATTTAGAGTATTTTTAATATCAAATTTAGATTTATTATTGCATGTTTAAGTAATTTTACATTTATTATTTATATGTTGTTTGTTTTGAAAATTTTAAATGTATTATTAGATGTTGTATGTTTACATAATTTTATATTTATTAGATTTTTTATTATTATTTGATATATTTTTATTTAAATTAAGATTTATTATAATTTTAGTTAAATATTGAGCGAACCTTAGTTTTTATTTGAGATTTGGCACAAATAATTAAACTTTTAATCATTTGTACTAAATCTTGAATTTTTTATCAAACAGTTTGATTTTTTATTTCATCATTTATTATAACATATAATGAAGTTTATGCATAAGTTTGATAAAATTTTTGTTAAGACCATTTTTTGTTGTTCTCAGGATGCAAACTTGATTGTGGTTATGAGTGATAACTTTCATTTCATGTACTTTGGAGACTAATGTGAAATGCTGCTAAAATTTTATCAAATTTATGATGCTAAACTTCTTTTTATACGTGTTAACAAATTATGAGAAATATTTTATTTGCATGGGTAGGGTCTCACATTGTGAAAGTTAAAAATTTGATAGTGATGGAGTTTGCTACAAACATAGTATGAATCAAAGTTGGATTAATGGATATTGTATCAGTGAAAAGTATGAAATGACGAATTTTGAGTTCTTACAATATGCTCAAGAACACACAATCTTTGTGAATGAGACATTTTTTTCTTGTGTTTGTTGTCTTAATTAAATACGTTAGCACTTAGGCACAATGTGTGATCATATATTCATCTTCGGTATAATGATGATTTATACAGTTTGGACTTGGCATGAAGAAGTATTACACAAGCCTACAACGGTACGGGGAACTAATTATGTAGACAAATGGATGAGTGGTCATTTAGAGGGCATGATATGTGATGTTGGTGAAAAAAAATTGGTAAAGCTCATTTATATGATTCTCTTACGTATGATTCAAAGGAAGAGTTACACCTAGAATGTGCTAACTTTACACAATTGTCGACAATTTTGAAATTGTTTAATTTAAAATCAAGGAATTGATGGACCGATAAATGTTTCACAAAATTGTCGAAGTTGTTGAAGGAGATGCTTCCAGAAAATAATGTGTTACCTATCCGTAATTACAAGGCGAAGAAAATTCTATGTCCAATGAGATTGAAATACAAAAAGATACATGCATGTCCCAATGATTGTGTATTGTACAGAGAGGATTTTACTTCACTAGAGGCATGCCCAACATATTGTTTATCGTAGTTTAAAAAGAAAATCAATGGAAATAGTTGGATGAAGACAAATATGGTCCATCTAAGATGGTGTGGTGCTTGTCTATTATATCATGTCTTAGATAAAAATCGTCATTCGAGTAGGAATTAAAGAATATTGAACTTAGGTAATATTATATAACTTTAGCATATTAGAAATCACATCAAAATTTAAACATTAATATCCATACATAATGAAGTTTTATTATTTTTTCAGTGATTCAAGAATCTATCACCCATAACCTGACATAATAAAGATGATAAGACAAGAATGAATAACATATCTATTAGAACAATGGAGTTAGAAGTCACTATAGTATTAATTACTTTGTTTTTGAAAATTATCTATACATTATTGGAAAATGAGTTTTCTCTTACTAGTTTTAGTTTTGATAATTTTAATATTAATAAATACATCTTGCATTAACACAACAATTTGAGATATTACAAGTACAAATTTAAAAATTTTTAAAAATAACATTTTTGCAAAAATCCAAATTCAATAAGATATAATTAACAAAGAAGAAATCATAATTTCAATTAATTACAAAATAAAACTTCAAATAAAATCATTTATTAAAAACAAAACCATAAATTTCCTAATTCTCCCAGTCAACTTGCAAAGTGTGGCATCCCTATTTTATACCATACAAGTTTATAAAAATCAAGATGTCCACATAGATAATAAAAGAGAGCAGTTTAAGAGTAGGAAAGTTAATCAGGTTGTGATTACAGTAATCCAGAAACAAGAGGAAATTTAAAAACGTGGAAGAAACTCTAAGTATTTCAAAAATACAGAACATAGGAAGAGCAAAATAAAATCCCTAAAGGTCTAGGCAGCAACATCTGTGTTTTCAGAATCTTCTAGGACATCCTCCAAAGTGGGCTCATTCTCCTCTGCTCACATTCAAAAATGAATGATCATTGCAAAAGAAAGACATACAACATACACAACAAAACAAGGCAAGGGTGAGCTAATTATATAAATAAACATCATGCAACAGATTAAACATTTGATCATAAGAGAGTGCATGGATAGCAAACACATTTTATAGCAAACAACCTAAACATGTGAGATTCTAGACTTGACTCGTTCGGACTTTAAAATGAGAGTCGGGCTATGGCGAGTCTTGCACCCGTGGTGACTTATGAAACTTGGGTTCCCCACCCTGTCACACTCATGAGGTTAGTCCGTTCCGAGCCTTGAGGCATGATTGACCATTGGAGCGTTAGAATGACTCCCAAGGCTGAGCCCCTACTTTCATTTTAAAACACTAAGGATCTCACCGAGAGATTCTACATTTACCACCACCAACACACTAGAAATCATGTTTTATTCCTTC
>NC_028359.1:10712207-10738609 GCF_000741045.1 Vigna radiata var. radiata | reverse complement strand
ATATATATATATATATATATATATATATATATATATATTCGTTACATAATAATTTGTATATAAGTTACATATTATCATATAACATATATTATTATATAATATGAAAGAACCTACAGAAAATGAACAAACATCAAATATAATATATAATATATAATATACTATTACCAATCTTACTCAATACTTAAAACCAGAAATCCTGCAACATACGTAATCCACACTTTTGTTTCCTAAATTTCAAAACACAATTACTTATACTAGTATTACATAATATAACTTATATAATATTTAAAACACAATTACTTTATACTTACATTACAGTTTATAACTTATATAACATTTCAAATACTCTTTATAAAATATGAGAATATAATATAATATAAGCTATATAAAAAAAAGAAACCATAAATACTACACTAGGATAAAGTTCCTGCGTCAGCGACCAAAGAAATATATATTACGTGACTTAAACCAGTGAAACAACCAAATATACTGCATCATAAAGCAACGTAAGGATTGTTGAACCAATCCCAATACCGAATGAACATCATAAAAGAATCCAGATATTTTCATATTCTCTGTTTAATCGCTGCTGTACTTTGGTATTATATATATATATATATATATATATATATATATATATATATATATATATATATATATATATACACACACACCTGATGTTTATAAAGTACCTCCAAAATATAACTTAAACATTGAAATCTATATCCTTATTTGCAATTGTATTAACCTTTCACTAAGCACCAGTATTTACAATAATCCATAATGATCCAAATTATATACTACATATATATTTGCCTAATCATTAAATGTTACACGCCACACACATATAATTTTTTTTTTATTTAAGCACAACAACATAATATACAGGCCCGACAACATACATATTTCAGAACTTAATATATACCATCAGATCACACAAATAAATGAATTTATATAATCAACTCCCCTTACTTGGAAACAAGCAACAACAAGCTCACTCAACGCTTCTAAAGTATTCCTAGCAATCAGGGCACCGAGAGAGACCTACAAATCACCAATTAGGTGATAGACTTTAGCTTTTTGAGTTGAAATAACGAAGAATGGAAGACAAGATCACATAGAGCTCATGGAATCAGAAAATGGTGCGACTTAGGTCAAAAACAGTGATAAAAAAGGGGAAAAATTTACTTACTCGATGAAACAGTGAGATGGTGGGTTCGAACGGAAGCCCTCGACGCCAAGAACAATTTGAAGGCACTAAATGAAATTTTGTACGATTCAAATTTCTGAAAAAGAAGAGAGAAGGTGGAGTAGAGTTAGGGTTTAGCACTTAAAGAGAAAAGGGTTTTCTGTGGAATGAAATCAGAAATGAGCAAAGGAGTTTTCCTTTTCCCCCTAAGGCCATGCTCTAAGTGAAATGGGTCAGACTACCCAATTAGGCCCAATGGCTTATTTATTTTGCTGAGACCCTTACACAAAGCTATACATCATTTAAATTATCTATATTATAATATGCTTTCGCATAAAACAAAAAAAACCACAAACACAAACATAATGAAAATATTAGTTCTTGTGAAATTAAATTTATGTTTAAATCTATATTTTAAGATAATAATTGTTTACATGTCCATGGAAGTGAAGTTAAGATAAAGAAACACAACAAATATAGAATAGAAATGGAGACATCCCTTACTCCATATCTATTTTATAGTCGGACGAAGTTAGTAATCAAAATTATAATTAAACTACCCTCTAATTTATGAGTTTGTTAAAAAAAATAGTAAAAGATTTTGCTAATATCGATTTTTTAAAACTAATTTTAATAAAAAAATATTGAAGATTTAATATGATTAAAAATAAAATAAAATTACAATATTTAAATACAGCAAACATCTTATTATTTTAATGAAATTAAATTACGTTAATTCTACAATCTCAATAAAATCAATAGTGAAAAATATTCTTTTGATTTAGAAAGCGTTAGATATTACATATATTACACAATTTGGTGAACTCTCTCGAATGCTCTGTCAAATTGATCTTTCAAACTATCTTCAAGTGAGATCTTTAATTCCTGCAAGAACACCAACCACATATCCAGTAACAAATATTGATCCTGTGATGCCATCTTTAAGAAGATCCAAACACTGCAAGACCTACCAAATTTATTACTTCCATTATCATCTTCAACAATAAGGCCCTTAGAGAAACCAACACTGCATCAAAAGCTTGATGGCGAAGATTTGACCAAGAAAAACAAAAGCATCTAAAAGGTTCACTGTAACATAATATTGGATTTTTCAAGAATGTAAAAGTTACAATTCTATGAATGTTTAATATGAGAAATACACTATTGTTTTGGCCATTTGGTTACAAAATATGTTAGCAACAAGAAGTTCATAGATTAGTTGTTTATGTACATCTTGGAATATTAGCAAGGAATAATTAAAAATGAAAATAATGAAAAATCAAATACATACTAAACTTTTGATGAATCACTCTATGGTAAATACATACATGTAGTGCCTGTGAAAATCAGTGTTTACTTACTAATTCTGTTCAGTTTAGACCTTGAGTTTGAGACAGTAATAGACCTTCAGTTAGTCCTCAATCAATTTTTTAACAGAAAAATCTGTAAACAAGGAAAATCATGGTAAAAAGAGTGACATATATGTGATTATTAATAGAAGTAAAAGAAAAAACTGAATCATCTTCTCATCAAACAAGTCCATATTATGTGAAAGGATGGAAATACTGATAAGTTTCACCATGACATGTAAAAGGAAAGGAGGAAGGGAAGATGTCGACACAATATATTTTTAAGGACAAAATAACGATTGTTGAACTCTTAAGCTTCAGTAACTCATCCCTTGAGGCACACATTAATAGAGGAGTGCAAACATAAACAATTCTAAACATAAAGATGCATAACTTAGCCAGTATTATATTCAACCCGTGTCATTCATGTAAATTTTTGGTTTCCATCCTGAAAAAACTTGTACTCATTTCCTGAAGCGTTTTTGGTATCATTATCTAATCAAAACTGAAGTTTCACCTCAGCAATCTGCATAATAAACATTTGCATTGAATGAAATTCCAATTTGATTGATGAATAATACAAAAAGAACTTAAGGAAACTAATTCCAATTCTGTGCAAACGAGGAATTTCAAAATTCTTTTCTGTCCTGTGATAATGTAAAAACCTGGTAAGTATTCAAAAGATATTGATCCAAACAACTTTGTACTGTTCAAAATATCTATCAACTTAGAAAGTCCAAGAACTAGAGCTTTACATTATATAGAGTAAACGTGTACTATATATACAATATAAACATAACTCCAACACTTAAACCCAACATTTAAAATATAAAACCAAAACTCACTCTATATACAAGGAGAATTCGCTTTACAACTCAAATTTTTGGCTACTAGTGCCCTTACACTATTTAGTCTTCCTTAAGCTTATAGACATTGTCAATGTAATCTTCTGTCTCCCACAGGAAAGATCCAAAAGCAACAGCTTCCAATACTAATCTCTTCAAGCTAGAAAATGAAGTCAAAATAACATCATCATTCTCAAAAGAACCCGAATCCTTGTTGTTAAAGAGTGCACAACTATAACTACCAACCAAATTCACAGCCTCCTTAGATCTCAATCTGGCACATCTCTGCAATGATCCAGGATGAAAGCTCATAACATAACATTTTAAGTCCTCAAGTTCCTCTTCTGGCCTAATTAACCCTTGCCCTAAGGATGGCATGTTACTCAAGTGGCCAAAGATGGCATCTTTGAATCCGTAAGAACACATAAGGGAAGTCCTATGACCAAGGTGAATATCATGGTCAGCCAAAGATAGATTTCGTTCTAGGTGGTACCTCAATGAAACTGACTTCAAAAAGTAACCATATAATATGGAGGCAACATAAACCCGGGCAAGTAAGAATTGTCTGACTTTGGTTGTTGCCCAACACTCAGTTACACTAGATTTTGCTTTCAAGCCAGTTACAGTAGTTACGTGTTCCCTTATCATATCCAAAACTTCCAAGCTATGAATAGACTCTAGTTCCCAGTCCTTAGAAGGCAATATCTCTAGCCTGCCATTGTAAAGGCAACTAGAAAGTTTTGGTACCAAAGGGACCCTGATCTCAGAAAACTTGTAAAAAATCAGCAAGTACATAACATCTTCTACAGCAATTTGACATTGATTCTCTTTTAGTTGTGCAATCCTCCTGGCATTCAGAAAAGGTTCAAGTCAACATCTTTTCAATGGATATCTACAAGTTTGTTATGCAACTACTGAGGAATTTAAGATGAACGTTTAACTGTTCTGTTTATTTCATTGCAGGGCATGACTTGATGCCAGGCAATTCCTGGATTCATTTAATCATGCAGATATTGCTTCATATCTGAAAAGACCATCAATATTTAACTCCAATTATAACCAATGTAAAAGACATTACAGGACAATTCAGGTCAAAGTGATGAAAGCAAATGGCCGTCAGCAAAAGTTCAAGCATCTCAAATCTCACAAAAGCTAGTACATTGTATTTGAAGGTTTCAGAGGGAACCAAAAGTTGTCAGCTATCCTCTGCTCCCATTAAGAAGTGAGAAGTTTTATTGTCAACATATAAGAAGAGACAACAACAAATGCTGATTGTTCATGCTCTAAGTTTTAAGGTACATTCCAGAGAAGAAGATTTAAATTCTCCACCTTAAAATCATGTAACCATTGATTTTTCAGCCTACGTGTACCAGGAAAATGGCCACTAATTTTAGGCACTGCAAAACAATCAAGAAGGATCCGAGAAAGTTTGGTTTAGCTTTAGACCAGGAATGATGACCAAACCGTGCAAGTTGTGGTATGATACACTCCATAGTTTTCACCTCTCCAAACGATCATGAATCCACATCTTACTGATCTTACATTCCTTAGGCTTTGTCTTACTCCTACTTGATCAAAAGAAACTTGACACCAAAGCTTGTCCACTCTATAATTAAGTTCAAATTTAGTACTTTTCTTGATTCATCAACTATCATTATATCATTCGTACAATTAATGCAATGACACAATGGCTCTCTATTCTTGGATGTTCCGTTTAAGAATGTCCAGAGCCAAGGCGTTGAGATATGGACCTAAAATTAATCCTTGCTGCAAAACTATTCTCGGATTATAAGATTGACAAACAGAATGCTGGTCACAATTCGGGGGTTTGAAGACAATCATAAGACAATAAATGAAAGTCAGAAAGGAAATCTCCAATTCTGCTACCAACACAATATCAAACAAATGGTGGATGCAGCACAATTTCCAATAGAGTGAATAATCTCTGAAATTTTTAACTTTTTATAATAATACATAAGAAAATAATATGGCGGGTAAACATGCATGGCAGATATCAATATATAGTTGGCAAACTCTTCTGATATGTTCACATGCGCTTAGAAAATGTTAACCACAATAACCTGTTGACAACCCACGTAAAATGTGACAGTTCTATAATACAAATGTTCCATGGTCCCATAAAAGCTTGTTTTGCAAAATACATACTTCATTCGGTGGAAGGAGAAGAAATGCTAAGTTAAAAGAAGACAATCACATGTTCATTGAACTATTTGCAGTACCTTCCACGTCCTGTATAAGCTGCAAAATCACAATCTCTGATTCAATAAAAGTAGATAATACTATTATACTTGTCCCTGAATTGATAATGGCTACGGAGTTAAGACAGCTACAAAACATGTGACTGTATTTTTCCGGCAATCTCCTGTGTTACCTTGCAAAAGAAAAGACCTGAAACAGGCCTCTCTATGAACCCCGTGAAGAGACCATTTATGCCAGACTTAGTTTACCTGAAATGACAGTTCTTATTATTGTTCCTCTGACTCTACCCTGGACCCAAAAGCTATTCACGATTGTATGATTACCAATGCTTTAGGAATTATTAGAATCATAAAAACATTGAATGCTGTCTGAATTTTCCTATAAACATAAACTCTTGATCCATATTAGACCCATTCCAGTGATTCTGTCTCTGGCATAGCATTCCCTTGTAAGTATCATTTACCATGCTAGCTCAGTAGCAGCAAGACACTTATGTCTAAACCTTTTACTTTCCCATAGAACAATTTTTAGTAGTTCTTGAAGACTAATAAATGCATTCTTTTTATCTTGGACTGGCTCAAATGCTCAGATATAAAGGTAAAATCTGCAAGCCAGTTACAAAACTGCAGTACAAGCTAAGACCTATATGATTGGAGATTTGGAGTGTCATGCTAGCAGCATCTTCAAGGGCATCACTTGGTCATGAAATTTTTTAACAGGATAAGGTCTTCAGTTTTGGAGGCTTCTTTAGCATTCTTTCTATGAATGTTTTAAGGTTTTTCATCTCAAGTAAGCTGCCTTCCTGATTCTTTCTTTTCCAACTTATCTTTCCTGTTTTCTCTGTTGCTTAAAACATCTTATATCACCTTCAGTTACAGTTTCCATTACACTCCAAAAAAAGTGTCTTATCTACAAAAGTAAAACATGTAAACCACAAAAAAAAATCAAATGAAGCTTGTTAAGGTACACAGCATGGTTAGTTCTCGCTCCTTACACTCACTGTACAAACACACAAACAAACCTCTGACTCTGCAAGTCTAGAAAATTGAGTTCAAAGTTCTTTCCCTTTAAGATAAAGAAAAACAAGATTAACCCACCCTAATAAATCAGGAAAAACACAATTTGTTTATCGCACTTCCGCATATACATACATCTATTAACAAAACCCCAAATGCAAGGTTTACACATTGAATCACCAAAATTTCCTCATTGAAGTCATACATATCATAAAGTAACATGTTAAGGTTGTACAGAGTGGTCCAGAACAACAATTATGGAGGCAAAACAAAGGGTTTTGCAGTTTCCGCCACATCGGCCACATTTATCAACAATTTCTCCCAATATCTCAAGTATGGCATAAAGGTTTCTGGGTCTCCTCCACATCAGCCACTTTTATCAAGACTTTCTCACAATATCAAGGATGAAACCGCCGCAACCACAATTTAAAACCTTAGCACAGATCAGATTTTCAAGTAAACTCATGATAGAATAGAATCCTTAAATACACTTTGACTAATATTTCAACATGCCAAAATCGTCCCAAAAAGGCACATGCAATTCAAACCTCATAAATCACAACAAAACAACTTCAAAAAGGAAAAATTAAATAAAGGGTATAAAAAAAAAAAAAAAAAAAACTCATAATCCGCCAACCAACCTGTGCAGCAAGGCCTCATCAGTGACAGAACCAAGCACCATGCGAGCATGTGCCGCATCACGATCCTCAGCCAAGAGCTTGAGCTCTTCCCCAACAGCAACATGGAACATCTGAGGGTGGTTTTGAAGCACGCCACTGAGGAACTTCCCCACCATGGAACGAGGTTCCAGAGGAGAGTTGAGGCTGCTAAACTCACATGGGCTGGCTCCAGCACTAGCTCTGATGAAGGGTCTACGCCTGTGGTGTAACAAACAAGAGGAAGAAACAGAAAAAGCACCACCAACGCCACCAAAATCAGACCTTGTGAAGAATCTGAAGTGGGGTTTATGAGATGATGATGGTAGAGTGAGAAGTGTGTGATGGTGGTGGTGGATGAGACAGTTTTCCATCAAACAAACAACAAAGGAGTTGAATTGATGAATGAAGCAACAAGATTAGAGAGAATTTGTGTTTGTGTGTGTGTGTGAGAGAGAGAGAGAGAAAGAGAGTGGTTGGTGTCACTGTGATGTGTTTTTGTGTTAAAACAAAGTTGGTTTGGTTATGTATATTGTCTGTGTGTGTTCTGTAATAACAGGTTGAGATAGGATTCTTCAATTCACAACAGAAGAGAAGTAAACTAAAATATCTTAAGTTTCTTTTTTCTTTTTCTTTTTCTTTTTCTGATAAAATATCTTAGGTATCGTTTTCTTCTTTTTTTGTTAAAATGCCAATTTGATTTTTTTTTCCAACTTATAAGGTAATTTTAATTTAAGAAAAGAAAATGACCATGACTCAAATCCTAAAAGTTTCAATGGTAAGAAATTAAATTAATAAAACTTTTTAATTGCTTCACAATGAATTTTTGTAAAGTATGATTTGAGATTAAATGGTATTATAATATTTAAAAGATAAAATTGTTGTAGTATATGAGAAAGTTGAGTGGCAACTATATGTGTTCATTGTATTAAAATATCTTAATTTATGCAACGGATAGGGTTATGAGACTTTTGAGGTAAGGAAGGGTCAGAGTGTGTTGTTGATAAGTGATAAGTGCGTTTTCTAGTGGACAGTTGTTTTGTCATGGATGTGGTCCCAAAACAAGGTGCTGATCATTGCTTCTAAAATAATACAACAACTACTAATTTATTCATTGCGTAAATCAAAATTTAATAAATATATAATTTTATTTTGGTTCCTTTTGGTTTTGCATTTTGTTAGAACAATCAAAATGAGTCATAATTGATGTGTTAATTTGTTTTATTATATATTCATATTAGTTTTGAGTTTGAAAAATCTTTTATGTAAATCAGATTTCGACTTAACTCATTTAAATTTTATTTATTTGGATTGAATTCGTAGTAGATTAGATTGATCTACGTATTTATTTTTATTTTATTAAAATTTAATTTTAATTTTATAAAAAAATATTTATTAATTTTTTTTTAAAAAAGTTATTTAAGTTTTCTATTTTTAAAACTAATTAAACACTTCGAGTGAGTAAAATCTGGAAGTAAAATTTGTTTAAATTTAAATTATAAAAAGTTTATAATATTTTTTATTTAAAAAAATTGTAATTAAGTGAGATAGAAAAATAACAGGTTTATCCATCAGCTTATTTTTTGTCAGAACAGATTTGAATTTTTCTGACTCACTAATAATTAATTCGTATTAAATTGACACACTAAATGATCAATTTGTGATGGATCAAGCCAAATAACTCGTTTTGACAGGCAGTAATTTTTTTCATAAAAAGTTATTTTCAGATTTTGTTTTTCTAGATGGATTTTTCCTTCCTAATCAAATATTAGGAAACTAGGACATAAAATCAAAATAATACATGCATCTCTTAATTCTTATTCTACAACATGAAATCTAGCATTAAACAGGAGGACAAAAGTATTTTGTATTTTGTTTTCCTTCACACTGTATGTACGTGCAATTTTGAAATTAAAAAAAAAATAGAGAAAAGTTGATACTAATTTAAAAAAAAAAAAGCAAACAAAAAAATATTATTTTTTTGGTATACTAATTTATAAAGAAAATAAAATAATACCACGCCGATTCTAAAGAAGATAACACTGCAACCAATAAGTGGTGTCTCTATGAAAGGGACAAAAGTGAACTAACAGGATATGTTTTGCTGTATTTGTTAATTCTCATAAATTTTTACTATAAATATTTTTATATTTTTAATTAGTTATATATAAACTGCCTATTAATTTGGAAATTTATTACAATACATATTTTTTAATTCTATATCAACTATTACAATTATCTTTTTAAAAAGGTAATTATACAAGAACCAAATCTGAACATTAAAAGATATTCATTAGATATAAAATATTGATGCAAAAAATCTATTCCTTTGTTCATCACTCCATAAACTGAGAACAGCCCCAGATGTGGTAATACATTTGAAAATAAAATCAATCAAATTGATATATTTTTGTATACCAAAAAAATGATAAATGTTGTATTTTTTTTAAAATAATACTATTTTAACATGTTTGAAGTCAAAAAATACACTAATCTCATTTGATATAATTTAATTATACTTGTATAACACAATACTCTTAAGAAAAACACATATTATATGCATATATAATTTAAAATTTTCAAGTATGTAGCATTAAATTTTGACTGACATATTTTGGAAAAGAATATGAAAAATTTTAGTTATTTTTATTTTTATTTTTTATTTGTTTGCTCTATCGATGTTAAGTGATGGTTCTCTATTTTGTCCACAAAACAAAATCTATTCTCTTTAATCTGAGGTGTCGTAATGAGTGACTCCAGTATGACTACATAGTGTGAGTGGAATATACGACAATTGTCCATAACTAGGGCAAAGAAAGAGTCAATTTCTGAATAAAAAATAAGTACAAGCAGATTTTGGAAAGAGGTGCTTTAATCCTAATTTCTGTCATCAAACTTTTTTTTTATGTTCGGGTCCCAAAGAAAGAGAATAAAAAACAAAGGAAAGGAATGGGTGATTTTATTAATTACAAAGGAAAGGAATGGGTGATTTTATTAATTATTTAGCATAATAATGAAAATGATAAAGAAAATGTTTGTATAGTTGACATCAAATATATTAGTAAATAAATATAAGTGCAAGGAAGAATAATTTATAGCATAGTTGTAATAATGGATATGGAAGGATTCATAATGGAGGAATGGAAATTTGGTACATTTTCGGGAAAATAATACATCATTTTATACATTAAACAATGACTCGAAAATTATTGTACTTTATTATTGATTTTATACGTTGAATATGTTACATATTAATAAGTTTTTGTAATAGTTAGAGGAAATAAGTAGACTTTTAAGAGTAGAAAGTGAAGTTCTTATTTATCAAATATTTTTAGTATTAGATTTGGGGAAGAACTTTCGAACCTTAAGAGATAGAATTAACGGAATAAAAAAAAGGAAAGATTTACTAAGATGCATCTAATGGAGTTTGTGTCAATTTGTTTCTGTATCACTTTGTATCTACACTTTTTTTTTTTGGTTGAGATTACTTATAGTTGTTTAACTTGCATGTATTATATTTGTTAATCTAAGTATAATTCACTATATTTTCTTAATATAAGTATAATTCATCTTCTAATTTGTTAGTAATTTTATCTTTGTGCTTAATGTTATCATACATTATTGAAAGAGAATTTTTTTTTCATAATAAAATGAATCGCCTTATGAGTTAAATATTTATAAATAAAATATTTTGTCCATGTGTTATTTTATGTTTCTTCTTTAGTAAAGAAACTCTTTAAAAAAAATAAAAGATTTTTTTTTTTATTCTTAAGAAAAAAAATAATAATATTTGTAACAATTTGAAATGCACTTGTGTGGGAAGGATTATCCATTTGAGAATTATTTTTTTTAAGTTTATTGGTCCATATAAGATTTTGAGAAGATTTAGACTTGTAAACTTTCATTGGTATTTTTCACGTCTCTCAATTGAGAAAGTATATGTTTGTTCCTTCTCATGTGTTAGAGGTAGAAGACATGCAAATAAGAGAGGGTCTCTCAATGGAGTTAGAGTCTAGAGGATCGTCAAAAAAAGCAGTTTAGAGGAAAGTTCATCAGTCCAACCAAGGTAATTTGGGATAGGAAAAGAAGTGACTCTACTTGGAAGTTAGGAGGATATGAAGCAATCATACCCATATCATTCTCTGGTAAGTCAAATTTTTTAGGTCAAAATTTTTGTTATTGGGGAGTGTTAGATATATGGGTAAAATTCATGCTCATTTTCATGAATTTAATGAGTTGTTGCCATTACATGGCCTTGCTGGTAAATATTCTCATTTCCATTATCAGATTTCAAGTTCACCTGTTGTATCCACTTTGAATTCTACTTGTTTCACTCTTTTGCATGTACCTACTAAACCCATCAATGATACACATATTTTTGTTGATGATTCCTTTGTATTGACATCTCAATGTGATGGTCACAATCACTCTCACAAGCCGAGAAAAGGACATCACAAGTGTGACCACTGTGGCAAGCTAGGCCACAAGATTAAGAAGTGTTATGCATTACATTATCATTTTCCCAACCTTGCTACTGTTGTTCATACTGGTCCTCCCTCATAATCATCTACTAAGGATCCTCTTTCGTCTGATATTATCAACGACTATGTTATTTTCAATAAATTTCTCAATTGGTATAATCATCAACAACCTTCCAGTTCCAATACATTTGTAATACGCATAGGTACATCTTTTGTTGGTCTGACTCCATCTTCTTCTCTTGGTCTTTGGGTTCTTGGTTTAGGAGCCACAAATCACATTACTAGTAAAAAATATTTGTTTTCCTCTTTATCCTCTTTGAATCCTTTATCTTTTGTTACCATGGTTGATAGATCTAAAATTTTAGCTTATATGGTATTGAGATTATTAACCTTTTTCTTTTTTTTTATCCATTGATAATGTTCTTTGTTTCCCCCAAGTCTATTTTTAACTTATTATCCATTAGTCATATAACTTGTTTTCTTGATTGGGTTATTTCTTATAACAATTTTTTTTTTTTGTTTATAGGACTGGAGCTCGAGACAAGTGATTAGCATTGTCGAATGTGAGTCTCATGGTCTTTATCATCTTTGCCCTTCTACACACGTCGATGTGGTTGTGAAGTCTCCATCTCTTCTTCATACTCAGTTAGGTCCTCTTAATCTTGCCAAATTGTAGTAGTTTGTTCCTAGCTTATCCAAGTTGTCTAATTTGGTCTGTGAGTCATGTTAATTAGGAAAACATATTTGTATTCCTTTCCTCATAGTGTCTCATAATGTGCTTCGTCTTTTTTTTTGCCTTAGTCAATTCTAACATTTAGGAACCTAGTCGTGTTAAGTCTAATTTAGGTTTTTAATATTTCGTTACTTTTATTGATCATTATTCCATATGTACTTGGCTATTTTTAATGAAAAATCGTTCTAATTTATTTTATATCTTTCAAACCTTTTATAATAAATTAAAACTCAGTTTGGTGCTTCTATTCAAATTTTGCGAAGTGATCATAAATATCTTTCCTATTTTTAAAATAATTTATGGCTTCTCATGGTGTTCCCTGTTGAAAGGCTTTTTGTCGCACAAAAGTCAACAAATCCTAGTCCCCACTAATGTAGTATAGGGATGACTAGGGATCAATCCAAGGACTTGGCAAAATCAAGTTTAGAATTATAGGATTAAACCTATTTATTTATTTCCTAAAACTAAAACTAGATGGGGACAACTAATATGAATAAGACTGAAATTTAAAAGGAAAAGAAAATTTAAAATATGTAAACTGTTTAAAAGAAAGAAGGAAAATGAAAAGAAAGAATAATGCCAAAAAAATGCAATCATGAAGTTAAAATGACCTAAACTATTGACTCTGGACATGAAAACTAAAATGAAAATGGATATGAAAACTAAAGAAACCTATATGTTTAACATATGGAACTAATGGACCAAAGAATCTCCTATCTATATGCATCTTCTGGAAAGGTATATGTAAACGCACAAACTAGATTATTTTGTACAGAACCAAATGGGAAGAAATGTAAAATCACAAATGAAAGAAGCAAACTAAGTAGATTAGGCAAACGTAAAAATCAGAGGTAGATATCTAACCATGAAAACCTGATCTAAGAACAAATATCAGCAATTCCCTATGCTAAATTCAATCAACAAAAATCAATCCTAAACTACAAGTAATCATACTCAGACAGAAACCAAATTGATACAACTAATGTAAGAATAAAAAAAATAGGTGCAGAAAGAAACGTAAATTGAAACTGAAAAGGGTAATCAAAGAACTAGAAACAAAGAACAATTCAAACATAAAATTTGCATTGAAAACTAAATTCAGAATTACAAATACTAGAGTTTCTCAGATAACTAACGTCTGTCACCCAATGGAATAATCCAAGAACCCCAGTGCAAGAGATCAAAGGTTCTACACTACGAAAGCTGAAAATTCTAAAACTACAAGCAAAGAGAATTGGGAACCTAGCCTAAGCATACTGCCTGTCACCCAGTGCATGTACCCTATTCATTACAAAAAAACCCCTTTTTATAGGGAAAATCCAAAGAACGAAAAAGAAAAGAAAATGGGAAAGGGGAAAGAATCTGAAACTGACTCTGGAAGCTTCTTGAGCACTTTTCCAACTAACTTTCTTGAACCACTTTGATCCTCAATCGTCGACTGCTTTGCACGTGCCCTCGACATCCATTCTGACCGATCAAGCTTCTGATCTGATTTAATTTCTGGGCCAGCTTCCTCTTGGGCTTGGAGCTCGCTTCATTCCTCGTCGCAGCAGTTCTTCACCTCGCTGGAACCCTAGCTCTTGGGTTGAAAATTGGGGAAAAGCCTTCAGTCTGATTTGATCTCCTTTGCCCAAATGAATATGGTCTATCCTTACCCCCAAAGACTGTAGTAGCGTTACAAAACACACTGTTTCATTAAAACGTCTCAAGGGCTTCAGCAATCAACAACCCAATTCCATATCAGTAGCCCGATTGCAATGACCCAATTTACTTTGACCAATTTTTGACCCCTTGACCAGGGCTAACCTGCAAAATGAAAAGAAATGAGGAGAGTTTAAACAGCAAAAAGGTGAAATAAAGGCCTACAAAAGGAAACTAAAATTTTATTTATTTATTTTTCTAAAAGGAAAATTACTTATTTATTTAAAAACCTATTTTATTCAACTAAAAAAATGAAAATTAACATTATTTCTATCAAAAGCCTATTTTTACCCTGTTTAAACTAATCTACCTTAATTCTGAAAAATTAAAAGCTAAACTAACCTAAAAGAAGACTATTAACATAGAAAAATGGGAAAATTTAGAGACTTAACATTCCCCATCAAACTTCATGTGCTTATACACCACAAAAAAATTAGGTAGTTAAGCACAAAAATAGACATCTTATTAAAAGAGCTCGCACTCTTTTAATTCATGGTAACATTCCTCAATATTTTTGGGATAATGTTATTCTTACTACATGTTATCTAATTAATTATATGCCCTCTTTGGTTTTAGATAATAAAATATCTAATTCTATTTTATTTTTTCACAAACACCTTCGTCTCTTACCTTCAAAAGCTTTTGGGTCTATATGTTTTGTGTATAATTTTAGTCACTGTCTTGATAAATTATCTTTTCGATCACAAAAATGTGCTTTTATATGCTTTATTAGATCATAAAAAGGATACAAGTATTTTTTTTCCTTCTTTTAACTACTATTTTGTTTCTACAGATATTTCCTTCAATGAGTTTTCCTTTTATTTTAACGATCATTCTTCTTTTGATATGTCTCACTCTAATACAATCAATATTCCTATTATTTGTGCTCCTCCGATTTTTCCAACTCCACTAAGTGTTTCTCAACAATCACCAAGTTACTCAATTCAAATATCTACTTTTGTTTCCTCCGACTCTAACAATTGAGTTTACACTTCCAATTGTCTTCCAAAAACGTATATGTTATACTCACAATCTCTTTCCACATTATATTGCTTTAAGTTATCATTTATTAGTGATGTCTTAGTCTATCCTGGTTGGCGTTAAGCCATGCTAGATGAACTAAGTGATATTTAAAATAGCGAGACTTGGGAGCTTGTTCAATTACTATCTAGAAAATTTGTTATTGATTACAGGTGGATGTTTGCTATCAAAGTTGGTTACACACAAATTTTTAGATAGGATTATGTTGATACTTTTTCTCCAGTGGCAAAGATGGCATTTGTTCATTTATTTATAGTCATAGTGGCTCTTCAATAATGGTCTCTTTATCAACTAAATGTCAAAATTGTGTTCCTTAATAGAGATTTGCAAGAAAAGATTTATATGGAGCAACCTCCATGATCTTTTGCTTAGGTAGAGTCTTATAGGTTGGTATGTCGTCTTCGCAAATCCTTGTATGGTCTAAAACAACCTCCAAGGGCCTAGTTTGGAAAATTTAGTAATGTTGTTCAACAATTTGATATGACTCGATGTGAGGCAGATCATTCCATCTTTTATCGTCACCTCAAGTATTAAATGTGTCTATTTGATAATATATGTTGATGACATCGCTTTTACAAGTAATGACAATCATGACATCTCTAAAATGAAACAACATCTTAGCAAGAATTTTTAAACCAAAGATTTTGGAAACCTTAAATATTTCTTGGGTATTGAAGTGGCATAGTCCAACGATGGTGTTGTTATATCTCAAAGAAAGTATGCATTGGATATTTTGGAGGAAATTAGGTTGATAAATTCAAAACTTGGTGACACACCCATGGATCTTAATACTAAACTTCTACCAAATCAAGGAAGAGCCTGTGTCAAACCCCGAGCAATATGGAAGACTAGTTGAAAAACTAAATTGTCTTATAGTTACTCATCTTGACATTTCCTTTACAATTAGTGAAGTTGGCCAATTTCTTAATTCACCGTATAAAGATCGTTGTCATGAAAGTTATCTATATATTAAAGTAAATTAAAGGATCTCTTGGAAAAAGGGTTGTTATATGGTTCCAATAGTCATACTAGGAGTTGTTTGTTATTCAGATGATGATTAGATAGGATCACCTTTTGATAAAAGGTTTACATCCAGATATTATGTTTCAATTGGTGTAACTTGATCTATTAGAAAAGAAGGAAACAAAGTGTTTTATTAAGATCTAGTACATAAGCATAATACAGAGTTATGACCTCAACTATTTGTAAGCTTATTTATCTTAAGAAATTATTGAAAAGTTATAATTTGAAGATGTCACTCAAATAATACTTATATGTAACAATTAGGTTAGTCTTCTAATAAAAGGTAAAAATGTTGTTGAGTAATTATATAATTTCTTTTTAGTTGTTGTATATATAAGTTCTTTCTTCTAAAAAACTTATGTAATCATAATTAGTTTATATGTATTTTATTATTATAGTTATTATTTTTGGATAATTATAGTAATATTATATATTTTTAATTATCTCTTTTAGTTTATCAATTTTATAATACTTTATTTAATAGTTTTATATTATTAAACGGATATTAAGATGTGAAGAAGAATCAAATGCAGTTTAGGACGAACAATATAAAATCAATGTTATTGTCATTATCTTCTAATGCATTACCTTTTGTCTATCTTTCCATAAAGCTTTTAACATAGTTTTACGAAGGTGTTTTATAAAAGCATTAGATGAACCTTACATATAAGGTTTGATGGTTTGATGAAATATTTTTCAAAATCATTTTAAAACTCTGTTTAAATATCTCCATTTCATAGGTTAACGTGTTTTGTGAGTAATAGAAATAAATAAATAAAATATATATAAATTATTTAAAGTAATACATTAGAAATTAAACTTGTAAAATTTAATTCCAACAATTTTATTATGTTATTATAGTTATCCCGTTGTTTAAATATTATTTATAATATCATATATATGAATTTTATATACATTAATAGAAACAACAATTTTACTTAGAGGATAAGTATGAATAGAAATAAAATGAGGTGTTTATTAGATTATATATATATATACTGTATTAATTTTTACGTATTTTATTTATTTATGTTACCTATTCTTATTTATATATTTTTGCAATTTCTAATTTATTTTAACCAAATATTTTTATTCTACAAACTTAATTTTATTTATTCCATTTCTTTAATTTGTGTGAAACATGATAGGAAAGGAATGCAACTATAAATAGATTAATAAATATGACAGGACAACTTTTAGCGACAGTTCATTTGATTGACAGACAGGTATTCAAAGCGTCACACTCGGAAACTTGCAAGAACCATAACCTATAAAACGACCAAAGAAAGAAATTATATTAGATAAAATAAAATACAGAAATGATGGATAATAAGTAATACTAAACATGTTTGAGAACTTTGTTTAGTACGAGTAATTTATTTATTATTTGTGTGTTTATGGAGATTTATTTTAAGATTATTTGTGAGGATTATGTTTAATTGCTTTAAGCGATTTATGATAATTTATAGAAAAAGAGTACGACGAGAAGAAAGTGGTTGATTTGTAAAAATTATTTAGTAAATTATTAATATTTAATTTTTTAAAAAAATCTTATTTATCATTTTTTAATTTTATATAAATATTATTTTGATTTAATAAACAATATTTTCAAATAACTATTATTTTAAAAATTAATTTGTTTTTATTTTCTCCGCTAACTTTTTAATAACAAAAAATATTTATATTTAAAAAAGATATATCTTAGAAGAATTTTAACATTATACTAAAAATTAACTTTTCATTGATTCAATTAAATCTATGATATGTACTAATAAACTTTTTAATCAAATTCATTATTTTCTACTGAACCAACTATTTCTCTCTGTTTTTTTTTTTTTTTCTGCAAAGGATTTCACAAATTTATTCTACCAACTAATAAAAATCATTCTAGATATCATATTTTAAATAATTACTATAAAATAAATAAATCTATAACATGAAAGTTTGTGATTAGATGATAGTATAAAAAAATATTTGGACTATCTGTGCATACATTGGATCAGTTTTTAATGAATAAAAAACTGATTATGATATAAAATAATCTAATAACTATTTTAGAATTGTTTTTAAAGAAAAAAGCTAATTTATATTCTGATTACCCATAAAGTTCACTTTTTAGAAAAGGAAATAAATTATTTGAGTTATATTTTATATTCTTTTAATTTTTTTAGTTGGTTTAAAATATACGAATAATTTGAAAACTTAAAAAGTGATTCATTTTAAAGAATTTATAAGAAATAGGCCCATTACGAAACTACTTTGCAAATTTACTAATTCTGCAAAACAAAACTTACTTGGATCCTTTGCTGTTTGGGTTGCAAGCCCATTGAAAAAGCACGTTCCTCCCACGCGCCTAAACTGCGCCCAATAAGCACTGAACGCGTAATCGGCATGACCCGTCACCGAATCGGGTTTATAACACGGGTTCCCAGGTTGAATCGGGTCACACGTTCCATTTCCCTGCGAGCAAGCGAAAGATAACGCCGCCGCCACCTCCGTCACATTTGCCCCCTCTGCCACTACACACCACGCCTCCCCTTTATAATCCACCGCCGGCGGAACTGGCGCAAGCTCCGACTCCGGAGTCTTGCCGGAGAGATCAATGTCGTAAACCCTCGACCCGTTCGGGTACAACAACCCAAAATGCCGCTCCGAACCTAAACCCGGCTTTAAGTTCTCATTATAAAGCGCAAATATGAGAGCCGGAAGAACCAAACCCGGTCGAGCCGGGGTTCCCAAAACCGGTTTTTGGGTAAGCCTCTTCACAACGTTTCTGTTATACGTGGCAGCATTGTGGACGTTGGCGCCAACTTGGTCCAAGTCTCCCCCATTGGGCCAACCCGTTTCGGCGATGAAGATCCGAATACCCGGGTACCCGAGACGTTTCATGGCGAAATAAACGGCGTCAACCATCTGGTCGAATAGGTTGGTGTAGATTAACCCAGTTAACGAGTCCGTTACCGTGATGTTTCTGGACTCGAAGAGACTGTAATCGAGGTTAATATTGGTCGGGTCGGAGGCCCATGCGAAAAACGGGTACACGTCTAGGAAGAAGAAGGAGCGTGTTTTGTGGAGGAAGTGTAACATTGGCTTGATTATTGGAAGCGCTATGTCGTTTCTGAAAGTGCCGTTTGAGGGTGGAAACGACGATTGCAAAACGTCCATGGCGTGTGGAGTACCGACTTTGACCTTATGCAAACGGAAAACTTTCAGAGAGTGTGAGATTCGGTGCATCGCGGGAACAATGTGGGACCATGTTTCGTTGCCTGTGATGTGATGAGAGAGAGTCAATACCAAAATTAAATGAATTATGAATCAAATTTATCTATATACTTATAATTTAGTAACGTCAATTTTAATGAAATTTTTTAATTTTTAATTTTCAAAAAAGCATGGATAAGATACAGAATTTAGAAAAAGAAGGGACCAAAATTCTAACTAATTTTCTAGCATTAATGAGTTATCTCATATTGGAAAATCCACTTTTCAAATATCCAATTGTCAAAGTGAAAAAAGTAACATTAGTGTTGACATAATTATCTTTCGAAAGGAGTTTATTGAAGAAAAAAAAAGTCAAAATTTGTGTACATCAATTAAAAAAGCTATTGTATCTGCTTAAATTGACGTATGCAAGTTGAAACAAATAAATATATAAATCTGCACCCAAATCCTGAAAATCTGTGACTCAGTCATTTTAATCTTTAAATCTACACTACAAAATAAAATATTACCAAAAAGCTATTTGTTCTTTTTCGTCCACGTTATAGCTAGAATTGAAAATTAAGATGGCGGATATTTTACACTATTCTGCAAAATAGAAAAAAAGAACACATGTTTTGAAAAGTCAAAGATTGAAACAGATTACAACATTAGTCTTAAGTTAAAAAAAAAAAAAAACATTTAATTCTATCTTTTAGAGAGAATGGAAGAACTTGGTTAAACTTCAACACATCAGGCTATAAAATTTAAAATTCCGAAGTTTAAACAAGATCCTAAATAAAAGAAAAAATATTTTCTATTTCAAAAATTAATTAGAAAGTAAACTTTATAAAATTCAATAATTGAACAAAATATTAATTAAATATTAGTCTTATATGATTATTTTAATATAATTTTTAATTGAAATGAATATTATAAAAAAAATTAAAACTCATATAATCCAACTACAAAAGAAATTAATTAATTAATTAAGAACAACTAACTTATCAAGACAATTTACCTTGCATTGTCTGATATTGTAATAATTTGAGCGTTGAATACTATCAATTTAATGATTGAAAAATTATAAGAAGTTAATTTGAAGAACTAACGGAATCTGCTTAAAAGTGGCAAAAAGCTGGTTGGAAACGCACCTGTGCTGCTAATGAGTTCGTTGCCGACGAGGAGGTAGCGGATGAGCGTTTCCGGGTAGAAGGGTACGACGTTGGATCGAACCCATTGGTCCGAGAATGTCTGGTTTGTGGAGGCGTTCACCACAAGCTCGTTCGGGAGCATGATAGACACCTGGATTCCCGTGTTCCGAAGCGCTTCCAGAATTTCCGCGTTTGCGTCGTAGATTTTGACGCGCTTGGCTTTCAGAAGCGACTGTATGAGACGCACCGAGATTCTCGGCGGAGGAAGGTTTGTCCCCAATCGCCCATAGTTCACTCCCACTTCCCCTGAAATATCAGCTCCTGTTTCACGATCCAAAATTTCAGAATCCATAACCTTCTTTTTTTTTTTCACATGTAAAACGCGATTATAGATTCAAAATGCAAAACCAGACACATACTTGATTCAAATATTTGGAAGTTTTGGAAGAAAAATGACTTACTGGATATGGAGAATGAGAGAAACAAGATGGACAGAGAAATCACTGCTATGGCCATTGCATGAAGTTCAAGATATCTTTCTATTTGATTCAGCTTTTTTTCTCCTTAAATAGGCTTATTGGATTTTGGAATTGTGTTTATATCTGGGAAGATGAGAACAAGAATAGAGTTCCACAAGAACGTTGACTTTATGTACAATACAATAGGTCTTAAGCTTTTTTTTTTTAGTTAATTTTGAATTCTAGTTAACATTTTGTGATTTTTTTTTCTTACTTTTTAATGGAATAATTTTAATATTCTTCATAATTCCGTGTTGAATATATCCAATAATAATACATGCAGGATAGTGTATTAATATTTATATACATTTAAATGTGTTGATATGATAAAATAATATTGTGCTACATTGTATTTCTTTTAAATAAAAAATTTGTTGATTATGAATAAAATGTAAGTTCATATTTCTTAAATAAGTTCCTTGTTAGTTAATTTTTTATTTTATTTGTGTTAGTTAGGTTTTATATTGAACATTAATCATAGAAAAACACTGCCAATAATATGAATATTATAATAAAATGAAAATCAATATTAATTAATAAAGAGATTAAAAACATAATTAAGAATAAATTTAGGATTTAATTTGTCGTTACCTTGTTGTAGGGAAAACTATATATTACTAAAAAATGAATGTTTATTGAGAGATTGAGAATAGTATAAAAGTTGGTGGGTTTTGGAATATTGTGGAATGAAAAGGACTTACGAAGGTCCTGAATGCCAGAATAGAGTTACTATGGACCTTCTTCTGTAAGGGAATAATGAGAGTAGTTGACTAGACCTTGAGATAATGTTCTCTCTGCTTTTTTCTTTTCTTCATGGATTTTTGTGGCATCTTTTGAAAACAAAGACATTTACCCTATCAATTATTTTATTGTTTTATAAATTAGTCATTATAGTTTAATCATGTAAGTTAAACCTTTTAGTATTAAAGAATTACGGAAATATTGATTTTCATGTATTGAAAAAAATATATAAATCAAAACTATTTTTAGCTTAAATATGAATAGATTTTTTCTATAATGCTCATTAAAGAGGGATGTTCATTGGGCTAAATTAGTTGATAAGATTTATTTTACATGATTGTTCAAATAAATTGTGTATTTTAATTGGTGAATTTAATGTTATTTGGAAAATTCTGAATTGTTTAGTTAACCTAAACATATTTTTTTTTTTATGAATTTCATTTTTAGTTTTGTTGAGACTATTGATTGAATTAATTGTTAAAATGATTTGTCTTTGATTATATTCTTATTTTGTTAACTATTATTTTTAACTTTTATTTTGTGATAATTACAACCTTATTTTTCAATATCACTTTAAATATGATATTAGAGAATGTTATAAAAATAAAGACTAAAATTCATGATTGCGTGATATTTTTATATGTATCTCGTATTTAAATATTTTTTTTAAATTATATATATGATTCTCTAAAATTCATGATGGTTTGATATTGTGGAATATATTTCATACTTTAATATATTCTTTAATTATATGATTTTATAATTATATAAAATCACCAAATGTCAATAAGACCTAAATTAAATATATTTATCGATGTTTGATGTTATATTAATTATGTAGCATGTGTAATGAGTTAGTTGTTTATTTGCATTTAATATAAGCAGTCATGCAAATATTCTTTTAGTATTGATAAATCCACCATTAAATGTAAGCATGTCATTTCATTTTTTTTATTTTATTTTTCAACGTTTGTCTCGTATGACTTGAGGCTAAAGAAATCATACAAATCAGCATTCCGCATATTTACAATTAAGATATCTTGAATTGATAAATACCCAATAAATTAAGATCAAAGAATAAAATAGCCAAAGTAAACAAATACTCTAACAAGTAAAATATGATATCACAAGATGCAAAAACCAATGCTTCTAAGTTACGTTTTGGAACTTTTCTTTAGTATGTAACACGTGTAAGAGAGAATACTTAAAGGGTTAAATATGTTTTTAGTCTCTATAGATGCGATTTTGGTTTTAGTCTATTTTCAAACTATGGTATAATTTAGTCCTTCAATTTTAGAAAACTCTGGTTTTAGTCATTTTTACCAAATTTTTTTAACTTTATTTGTTGTTTCAAATGCGTTTCTCAGTTAACATTGAAGTAAAAATGTGTCAAACAGTGTAAACAATCCAAATGCTATAATAAAACGTACTTGAAACAACAAATAAAGTTAAAAAAAATTGGTAAAAAGGACTAAAACCAGAGTTTTCTAAAGTTGAAGGACTAAATTGTACCATAGTTTGAAAATGGACTATAACCAAAATCGTCTCAAAGTATAGGGACTAAAAACATATTTAACCCTACTTAAAAGATATAAAAAATAATTTGAAAAGACTTAATTGATTAGATTTAATAATAAACAACTAAAGTTGGTGATAATAGAGTTTGTTATATTTAGAAACACAATTGAAACCACTTAATTAATTACACTATATAATGATTAGAGACATAAATCAAGGTGGATTTAGAGTAGTTCTTGCCATAAAGATTTCTTTATGAATATTTTGGAGAAGGAAAAAGTTTCATATAAATTACCTTTTAATCTTCATACCCCTATTTCATATCTAATAAAAAAATTCTTTCTATTTTGTAAGTTCATTCATTTTAAATTACTTTATATTTAACAAATATTATTTTGTTGGTGTTAGATGAATGATGAATAAAAATTGAAGTGATTGTCTTGAAGTCTTTTAAGGTAGTAATGGAAAAAACAAATTTTTTAATTTTATTTAATATGAAACTTAATTAAACTTATACTTAAATAATTCAATAATCTTATTTTTATATCATACTCAACTTTAATCAATTATATAACCTAGCATACTTATCAAAAACTTTTTTAATATAATTTTAGAAAAAGTTTTCTTTTATTTAGTAAAGGTTTGTTTGAATTGAAGTGTTGCCTGGTTGGCTAGCTATAGTGATGAATAGATGCGAAACGATGAAGTATAAGAACACTAAGTATATAAATAAGGAATGAAAAAAAAAAAAAACAAAATATTTTTCGAAATATTCTAATAAATTTTATTATTTATAGTAACCATTTTTCAGAAAAGCGTTAGTTAATTGTTCGTTAAATCTAAATTTTCAAAAATTAATATAATCTTTTAATTTTTTTAACTTTTATATTTAAACTAACTTGAAATAAATTAAAAAAATTTAATTATAATTTTCAAAATACTATCGTAATTAATACTTATTATTTATATTTTATTTATTATTTAAAAATAATATTAAGAATTTCTAGTTTTATCTTATCTATAATCGTATATAAAAATATTAGTTCTTTTAACCCATATAAAATATTAAAAATATAAGTCTTGTATGTTTTGTTTTCATTCATATAGCTAAGAAAATAAAGGTTAAGTATCCATAATAAAATACAAATAAATTAATATTTAAGAATAGATATGTCAGATTATCATTTCTAATATTTTCACTTAATTTAGTAGTCAAATAATATCATCTCATTTTTCAATAAATATGTAATATTTACGATATTATATAATTCTTTATTTTGTGTTTACAAATTGTTTTCTTTTATGTTTAATAATATTTTAAATCACAATATAAAATTAAAAGAAAAACGCTAAAAGTAAAAAAAAAAAAAACAAAAAACTAACAAATAATGAAAGGTGACTTTCATGTATATGAAGAAGAATAATGATTTTTTTGGCAATATTTTTTCACAATATTTTAACATTATTTATAAATCTATATTAATGTTTAGAATTATTATTGATTCTATCATAATTTTGGACTAATTACGAATTATAAAACGACACGTGGATAATATTAAAAATATTATATAAAAATGTAATCACTCACGTTTTAATCACAATATACTCCCAAATAACTATAACCGTCTACATTTCACGTATGCATTAATAATATAATTTGGATCAATTTATTATTTTCTCTACTAAATTGAAAATAATATTTTAAATTTCAAAATAGTGACTCATCATCATTAGTATTGCCAAGAGATGTTGACACCATTACAAATTTCTACTCTAAAATATGTTACACTACACTGAGTTAATTAAATGACTTAGGTTTTTTTTTTCTTAAAATTTAGTTTAAATATATTTTCTCTCTTCAATTTGAAAATAATACTCTTTTAATCCTCATATTCTAAAAGACAATTTCATTCTCTGATATTTAAAACATTTTCTTAGTTCTTTAACCTAAAAATAAAGCATTTGGAACTCAAAGATCATAATGTTAAAAGGTTAGTAATTGCACGTTTTTCTTGACAACTTTAGAAATACCTTATAAAAAATTTAAATTCTCAAAATTAAAATTAAAAGAGTATAACATTTTAAAATATGTTTTCATACATTAAAAAAAATCACAAAAATAAAATAAAATAAAATTATATATATACGAGGTTTGCAAACTTACGTACGCCTGTTTTTCAGTTGGTATTAGCAATGTGGACCGGGTTTCAGTAGACAAAAATACCCTTATATCATGAATTCTAAGTTTTAAGGTTAAAGGTATTTTAATAATTTTCATTCTCAAAATTAAAAAAATAAAAAAAGAAACCTCCAAACCCTTACCCACCTCTCTCGTTCCTCCGAACACTTACTCTTTCATCTCTTTCATTCCAACCTTTTCTCTATCATCCCTACTCTAGTCCCAATTTTAAAAAAAAAAATCAAAAATACTTGCTTATTTTAATAATTTTCATTCTCAAAACTAAAAAAAAAACCCGAAACCCTTACTCACCTCCTTCATTCCTCTCAACCCTTTCTCCTTCATCTCTCTCACTCAAACATTTTTTTCTGTGTCATCTCTGCACTAGCCCCAACTAAAAACACACTCATTATTAAATAGAATGGTTAGAGAAAAAAATACTTACATAAATAAGAAAATTAAAGCACCTAATTTTTTCTTTATATAATTTTAAATAAAATTTCAAGATTTAGAATTTTTATTGTTTGATTTTATCGTTGAGAATTTTATTGTATTTTGATTTGTTTTTTCTTTAGTAAAGGAAAACAAGTTAATGAATTTCTACCAAAAAAAATGGTCACAGAGCAATGTTATGTAGTAGTCTCAGAATGTAAAGGAAGGGTGCTCATAAGTCTTGGTGCAAGTTGTGCCCGTCGGCTGTAATATATATAGTGAAGATAATGAAATTAAAGAGATTTTGAATGAACTTTTTTCGGAAGGTGAATATGTCAGTGACTCAACTCTTTACAAAAGTAAATTGTTTAATAATGAGTGTTTTTTTTAGTTGGGGCTACTGCAGAG
>NC_028359.1:10709645-10711817 GCF_000741045.1 Vigna radiata var. radiata | reverse complement strand
TATATATATATATATATATATATATATATATATATATATATATATATATATATATATATATATATATATATATATATATATATATATAACGCTTTAGCGTTTTTTATTTTCACTAATAAAATATAATGTCTATTTTATTCTATAAGTTTTCTCGAGTTCTAGAAATTTAAAAATAAATTGATGGAAAAAAAAGTAAAATATGGATAATTTTGAAACTTCAAATTCGAGAATTTAATTTATAGGTTTAATAGTCTCACTAATATGTTTAATAGTCCACGTAACTTAATTAGGTCTAATATGTTGAATAGTTTCAAATGTTAAAAATTGAGGTTAAATATAATATAAATACATCTTTAATACTCTTATAATCTTTTGTAATACTTTTGAAAAAGAAAAAAATCCTGACAAAAATACAAGTGAACAAAGTACAATTTTAGTAAGAAATATAATATGATATATTTAATAGTTTCACATAATTTAAAAACTGAAATCAGGTGCAATATAAATATATACTTGTACTTCTTTAATCCTTTAAGATGCTGGTAAAATATATTGTGAGAAACATAAGTGGATGTCAGGTCATTAAATTCAGTAGTATCCTGGGTGGAGCAGATTGGATCGAATGGATTGGATATAATTGACTTTTTAAAAAATCTCGAGTCTTTTTCTACATGTATCTTCTTTTTCAAGTTTCTGAGTTTTTTTTTATTTTTTCTTTCTTTTCTCTAAAAACTCTCTTTTTTCTCTCTATAAATTCTCATCTCTTTCTACTTTTTATCAACAATCAGGCCACATTTGAGTTTTCCTGGTGTCAAGGGATTTCTTTTGCACCGATCGAGTGGATTATTCGAGTTGGTATTCTAGAAAGGTTGGTGTTAGTAAGCGTATTTTACTGAGTGATTAAATAGTTGTTATGTTAAAAAGGTAAGGGATGTTTGTATAATTTAATTATGTTTCTCTGTTTTGAATGATTGTATGTTTAAATGATGTTTTGTTGGGTTGTTTAATGAATATGAAATATTGGTGTTATTTCATGTTCATATGTATGTTGTTAGAAAAGAAGAAAGAATGAAATATTGTATTTTTTATTGAATAATAAGGAGAGAATACAATTGATATATATAATTGTTCAGAGCAATATAAAAAGGAATATAAGTATAAAAATATATGAACATAAATGCACAAATATGAACAGAGAATAAAATAATTCCAATATCCCCCTCAAGCTGCAACATATATATCCTTAATGCTCAGCTTGGACAACAAAGATTGAAATTGTGCTGGATGCAAAGCTTTAGTATGAATGTCTGCAAGATGTGATGAAGTAGAAATAGGTAGGAGCTTAATTACACCAGCTTGAACTTTATCCCTTATGAGATGACAATCAATTTCAATGTGCTTTGTCCTCTCATGCATGACTGGATTCTGTGCAATTCGTATAGCAGATTGATTGTCACAAAACAGAGGAACTGGTTGTGGCAGAGGCTGTTTCAAATCATGAACAGAGAATAAAATAATTCCAATATATGTATTGATGATTTATAAATGGAGTGAACTGGTTAAGAATAGGACTTGATCATAATTCTACAGTATTATGCAGAATTATTACTGGTCGTCGAGAGTCATTCATGACAGTTCAGTCTGTTGTGTGTGTTCGGTCTTAACTCAATTCTTAGTTGGTAGAACTTCAGTTAATGACATCGGTCTTATATTCTGTATAATAAAATATAGCATTTGGTCAAAGCATAGTCTTTTGTTTCCTCTTAGTAGTTATTCTTGAGAAGGTATTCCATATAACTTCAGTTTTTAACGTTGTAAATATTCTCAGTTAGTTGTCGCAACCGGGATCGGGACGGGACGGCGAACCGAAAAACAAACGGGTTTTGGAAAATATTTTGGGAGTCGCCACCATAGTTTATTATGGAAAAACTATGGAAAAACCCAAAAAAAAACATGGTCTACGAAAAAGAGATTTTTAAGTTCGGGAATCGATTACGCGTAAGGAAGGTGTTAGCACCCTACCGCGCCTGCCCAAAGGCAGTACCTTTAATTAAATGTATAAATTTAATGTGGTTTTCTTTTAAAATATTTAATTTTCCCCAAAAACAAAAATAAAATAGAATAAAATATTAGGAAACAAAAAAATATTTTTAGTTTTACGAATCCGACAAG
>NC_028359.1:10703961-10708125 GCF_000741045.1 Vigna radiata var. radiata | reverse complement strand
GATGTATCATTTGAACTCCTTCCAACGAAATCATGAATCCTTTCTGGACGTTGGCGATGCATGGTGTGCCATGCTTTCCTTCTATTTTCTTCGAACCTTTATGATGATGCATGCATGATGATGTATGATGATGAATGTATGAATGTATGAGCGAAAAATTCGTGTGAGACCCGTATATTTTATTACTCTTTTTTAAATTAATTCCACGACATCCTTTAAGAACAACCTCACGCCCAATGAATCTGCTTGTGAAAGATTTATACAATATTTGTCAATTCCACTTTAAGAGCATTCCCTATCATGGAATCATTATGCATAAAATTTTTGGCAGAATTAATTGGCAATGGTAACTCCTCTCCATCCATTCTTGTGAGGATAAGTGCCACACCATCAAATCCCTTTTTTACCACATATGGGCGTTCATAATTTGGAGTCCACTTACCCCTTTTGTACCCTATTGTTGAATGCCCTCTTCATTCTTTGAAGGTATAATTGTCCATGGCATGTCGTGGTCAATCTTTTTTCCTCAATGAGATTGGGTTGATCGAACCAGGTTTAAACTCAATCTGCTTCTTCTAACTGGGTTTCCATTAATAATCGTAAGGATAAGATTTCTACTGCGAAGGGTGGTAGTGCTTCCATTCCATATACCAAAGAAAAAGGTGTTGCCCCATGCGATAATCGTGTAAGGAAAAAGGAAGCATTTTGTGCCAATCTTTCTTGATATTTTCATTAGCAACCTCGATTGCCCCATTCATCTTTGGATGACGATGTGAAATTTGATTGTTCAGGTTTGTGGCAATGAGAAATCATGGTTGTCAACATGCATTTGTTCATTATCGTCCTTCTTTGACAGATACTTGCTACCCATTGGGGGTATTTTGCCCCAGCTAAGAATCTCGCATCGAACTGTTTTCGTACTTCATCTTTGATCCAAAGACATTCTGGCTTGAGTGGTAACTTATGTTGAACTTTTCTTTCGTGTTGGTGCCGACTTTTACCTCTTCTCTCTCGCCCTCTTATATTAGAGATTTCAACCTTTTTTTGATGGGGTTTTATCTCATTAAATCTGGAGAGGGTTCCGGGTTAATCATAATCATCTTCCATGTTGTTGATAGGACGCTCAAAATTAGGAAAATCAACTTATTGTGTTCAAAACATTTATTGTCATATAAGTATTATTTAAGTTAAGAAAATTAAGACACGAGATAATTGAAAAAAAAAAAAAACGAAACAAGCATCCTTAATGTTAAACCAAATGCAAAAGAAAGTGTCAACCCGTAACACACAAACCTGAAGGCTCTGGGAAAAGCAGTGAGGGTGATAAAAAAAAAAAAAGCGATTACAAAATTAATAAGCATCACAAGCAAATTCTTTGTCTTCCCATTCTTGGGTTTGCAAATACTTCTTCTTCTTTAACCTCGAGGTATATTTGTAGGAAACCTCTGTCAATCAGATCTTGTTTGTTAGGTACTTCCATGCTCGGCAAGGGGATTGACCTCAACACTAGGTTTGTCCTCTTGGAACTTCAACCATCCTGCATCAATTAGAGATTGTACTTTGAATTTAAGGGATGTGCACATTTCTGTCGAGTGACCGACGACTCCCCCGTGAAAATCGCACCTCGCATTTGCATTAAAACTTTTAGGGTATGGAGGTTGTAAGGGTTTCATTGGGCGAATAGCGGCCAGACCCTTCTTAAGGAGATGAGGTAATAGTTCCGTATATGTCATAGGAATGGGAGTGAAATTTTTCTCTGGGTTCCTCTTAGGATGAGCATTTTGACCAACGTTCTGATCAGGACCCAAGCCGGCTCCAGTGCCCCAAGCATTATTCGAGGCTTGTTGTGGTTGATAATACTCTGGCGGTCGAGGTCTTGTTTGGGAACCAGACATTGTATTGTTCACATAAGGAGGGTAACTCGGGATTGGTCGATAGTTATGAGTGGGCGCATGACCTCTCCACATGGGTATTGCTGATGTTGCANGCACTCCCATTTCCTTTTCTTTTTCCGAGTTAAAAACAAATTTCTTCGAAGTGGTGGCTTGAGACGTAATTTTCCCACTTTTCAGTCCAATCTCGATCCTTTCACCTATGATAATGATATCAGCGAAATTGGAAGACACATTTCCGATCATATGCTCATAAAAAGGTGGTTGTAGTGTGCTAACAAACATTGCAACCATCTCCTTGTCATATAGAGGTGGCTCAACCTGCGCTGCCAACTCTCTCCATTGTTGTGCGTACTCCTTAAAAGACTCTTCCTCTTTCTTTGACATGTGGTGTAATTGTAGCCTGTTTGGCGCGACATGCATGTTGTATTTGTACTACCTTACAAAGGCATCCACCAAATCTGCCCAAGAGCGGATATAGGAGGATTCCAGATGCGTGTACCAACTTAATGCCGCATCAGCCAAACTATCTTGGAAGAGATGAATGAGTAATTTATCATCATGAGCATAGGCAGCCATTTTTCGACAATACATGGTCAAATGATTCTTAGGGCATGTGTTACCCTTGTACTTTTCGAATTCCGGCACCTTGAACTTGTGCGGAATCGTCACTCCTGGGGCCAGACTCAACCTTGTCACGTCACCAAACCCGTAACTTTCAATCCCTTCTATGGCTTTCATCCTGTCTTCAAGTGCCTCAAGTTTACTTTTCTCTTCTTCTGTGCCCGTGTGTATGGTGGCCTTAGTCGAAACATCATGTGCAACAACTGTGTAAGGAGACTTGGTTGTTTCATTCATCTTCATCTCTTTCGTGAGGATAGGCCCTTGAGTATTTATGTGAAGTACGCCATTGGTTATGGGAGATGCCAAAGAAGNGTGCTCTGCCTCTGAATGATCTCCAATGGGTGGTGTGTAACCTGGTGGCAAACCATACATTGGAAACGTAAATTGCGTGCCCACAACGTTATGTACGGGAGGGTGAGCATTATCCTCGGCCTTTGNAGACGAAGTCTCCCCTGCAGTCTTCATGGCTTTCAAAGCCTCCAAAATTTGACTGACTTGATCCTTCAGTTGGCTAATATCGNCCTTTACAGTTTCACGTTCCTCTTCCCAATCTTCCATAGCTTTGGAGTTTGCTCGAGTTCTATAAGGATGCCGTGGAAGTCTCGCCGTTGTTTTTTATTTATATTGTTTTGTTAATTTGTATTAGATGAAATTGAATATGCAAAAATGATGCAAGCTGAAGAAAGGCAAAAAACCCTAGTTCTTGATATCGTTATAATGGAAATTGAAAATGATGAAAGTTTTATAAGTTTATTCCATGAATTTATTAGACTAAATGGTTTTTATTTTGCCTTATTTATTTATTCAAAGCATGACATTTTTGTTCTTGCTTTTTTTAAAAAGAAAAACGTGACACATTGATTGTTATGTATAAAGAAAATGAAGGGAAAATGATAAAAATGTTGCTAATGCATATGATGCATGAAAACATATATGCCAAATAATGATTAAAAGCCAACATGTTTTATGCTTTTAAGATAGGTCCAATGTCCTAAGGTCTAAGCAATGTATATGCAATATCACAGGGAAGGCTTCCTAAACCTAAGATCAAGGCCACCAGAGCTATGGTCCTTTTCACAGNTTTTCCACAACAGTTGGACGCAACTAGGTGTGAAATTGCATGTAAAGAGAACAGCCACTGGCTGGGGTTTTCACGATAGCCAAACTGGAGACAGTCCAGACGTGACACCGCTACACAACCCCTCTAATTCTATGTTGCACTCAAACCCGGGTATAGGGCCCCACTCATGATATGTACAATAATAATAATAATAAAAAGAATAAAATACCAAAATAAATAACGACAATCACATATAAATAAAGGGGAAATAAAAATAAAATAAAACAAAATAAAAGAAAAATAAAATAAAGAAAAACCACAACAATTTTTCACATTTAATTATCAAGGCCTGATTCTCTAGCGTCCCCAGTGGAGTCGCCAGTTGTCGCAACCGGGATCGCGACGGGACGGCGAACCGAAAAACAAACGGGTTTTGGAAAATATTTTGGGAGTCGCCACCATAGTTTATTATGGAAAAACTATGGAAAAACCAAAAAAAAAACATGGTCTACGAAAAAGAGATTTTTAAGTTCGGGAATCGATTACGCGTAAGGAAGGTGTTAGCACCCTACCGCGCCTGCCCAAAGG
>NC_028359.1:10696239-10703591 GCF_000741045.1 Vigna radiata var. radiata | reverse complement strand
GTTCACAAAACCTTTATGTGTGAGAACATATTTTTTCTCTATACTCTCTCCTTCAATCTCTAATATCTCTAAATGTTTTCCTCTATCTTTTTCGTCCCCCCTTTTTTCCTTCCACAGAGTGTGTATTTATAGGCACATATTGTAATATTAATGTGATCTTGCCTTAATGGCGAATTAATTGACAATGGACAAAATAGGGAAAGAAATGGCCTTGATTGCAAAATAAAAAATAAACCAAACAAATATTCAAGACATTAATTGTAATTATTTTCAGACAATATAATTCAAATTATTACCATATTAAACTAATATTTCAAAAACATTCTAAAGTGACGTGTCCTGCATTAAGGAAGATTATTTTATTATTTTCTTTTTCCTTTTTTTTCCTTACCCACCATTAATTATTATTCTCTTATTATTTAATTTTGATTATTTACTTTCCCGGACGAAATTGGGTGTTGACATTAGTAAAACAATGTTTTGTTATTTCTGGGATCAGCCCTACTTATATTTTTTGTATATGTTAAGAGTGCTTATACTAGCATTCGGTTCCTTAGAGTGCTCGGACTTGTACTGACACTCGATTTCAGTAGTGCTCGGTCTTTTACCAGCACTTGGTTTCTTCACAATATTTTGTATGGTACTGGTATTTGACTCTAACAGTGATCGACCTAGTTAAATAGTATTCGATCAAAACCAAATAGTGTACGACCTAAGTAAATGGTGTTAGTTCTAAATCACAAGTGTTATTTAGTTTTAGAATTCAGTTATTCTGATATTCGGCTTGAAAGATGTTCAACTCATGCTTGACTTTTACTCTTTGCATGATCGTTCGGTCATGTTCACCTATAGGGAATAGTATCTCGTTCGGTCTTGTTCATAGGAGATGTTAAGCTCTTCCTTTTGGTTGTACTCAATGATGATGATTGTTTTATGGTTTGGTTTAATTTTACTTAAATGTATTATGGATGAAGAAGTATGTTGGTATTATATTTCAAGTTGGTGTGGAAGAGAATTCCAAGGAGGAATGTTTCAGTGATTGGTTATTAAATTGGTAAAGTATGAATATGGATAGTGAAATTCACAGCGTTCATCCTGAAATTCTAATGATTACTAGTTCTCAAGTAGAGATAGGTAAGTCATGTAGTGAGAATGGCAGAAGGCCCTAGTCTAAGGGGGGACCTTAGATAAGGTATAACGGGCTAACCTTAGGTGGCAGCTGAGGGGTTTCCAGTTATTACACCATCCGGGTGCAAGAACGACCACAAGCTACATATTCATACAATCCTGATGGTTAAGTCAAGGAGTAGGTCATTGTATGTATTTTATGTATGGTTATTGCTTGAAATATATATGTATGATGATTGATGATTGCACTTTACAAATGTCTTGTCTTATGTTTTCCGTTCGATCACAAAGGTGAGGAGTGTTCATTGGAGCAGGCTTTGGAAGACGAGAATCCTGAAGTCTAGATTAGGACCGCTTGGTTAGTAGGCTTAGTATCTTTTGTTTACCGTTCGGTTTAAACTTAGTTGTAGAACCGTTCGACTTATTCCTATATTTTGTATCAGACTTAGGTACTTTTGTGAAACTTTAAATCTTTAAAAGTTTTAGAACGTCCGTAAACCTTTATTTAATCCCACTAACTGTCCTACGGTTTTATTATATGTTGACTCTTATATATAGTATCTAACTATATTTTTGAGATTTTACAATGGACAACTTGTATAGATGATAAACCCAAACAATAATATTCTAAAAAACTTGAAGCTAAAGCATATCTAAAAATAAAAAAGACAATGATATTTTAATAACTTTTTTTAACAAAATTTTAAAAATAAATTATATATCACTATTTTATTGATTTGTATATTTGCAACAGATCAAACAAAAACTGTCACATAAGCTATTGTAACAAAATTATTTAAAGAAATTATTAAAGATACATTTTCTAAATAAAAATGCAAAATTGTGATTTTTCCCATCGGTGCGAACATGACACGAAACACGAAGTGTCGGTGGGTTGTGGAAGATTGTTCTTTAGAAAGAAATGATACTGATGGTAGATTATGGCATAAAGTAAAGTTGAAGCAGACGTTTGAATTAGGATAATGGCAATGTGTCAACTTGGTCTACTTGCAGCTTGGTGGAGAAGTAAATGGGGGCATTAATATAGATTCTAGATAATATACTCACAAAAAATATATATAAACCAATTTTCAAAATTAAACTTAAGCTTATTAATTTGGATTGGGCTAAATCTTATTCCTTCCATTTCAAACTGCTGCATATTCAAACAAAATTTCATATTAATTCACATTTGGTAAATGTTAAAATTTTGACAAATGCTTAGAACCATAATTAAGAAATTACAAGTAATTTTATTTATTGGGATGGATAAAAATACATAATTTTCAATAAGATTTCTCCTTTTAATTCTTTAACCAATATCTTGAAGAACACTCATTCCATTGAGTGTCATTTAGCAATCTTAACAATGGAACCTGTTAATAGATTCCTGATTCATTTCCAATCTCTTGTTCCAACAACCTCAAGATCTAAACTGCTGATACATGACTTGGTATTGATGTTGGTCAATTAAATAAATTATTTCCATGAAACTCTGAATTTCAGGCAGACCTATTTTTTGACAGAATTGTAGCAGTAAAAGAATTGCATCAACCGGGGTAACAAAAAAGTTACATCTGACCTGTCTTATGGCCAAAATGTGAGATTAATCAAACTGGAGGGCATAGATATGGTCATCAAGGGGATTCTATATGCAGAGGTTTTTTATAGAACTGCAGCAGAAGAGAGGATGAAACCACACTAAGAGAAGAAGCAGCCATGCAAGCACCAGCAAGCCATGGGGGCAATCTGATTCCTGCAAAAGGGTACAAGACTCCAGCAGCAATTGGCATGCCTAGAATGTTGTAACCAAGAGCCCAGATGTAGTTCAGTCGGATGCGTGACATGGTCTTTCTGGATAAATCTATGGCTGTAATCACATCTTCCAAACTGCTTTTGACCAGAACTATATCGGCTGCTTCTATGGCTATGTCAGTTCCAGCACCAATTGCCATCCCAACATCAGCAGCAACCAGGGCTGGCGAGTCATTTATTCCATCACCTACCATTGCCACAGTCATTCCTTTCATCTGCACCAAGATTAAGTTTCAAAATTAAGAAAACGTTTAACCTTTGTTAGTGACTGTTTTGAGAAATTTGTTTGTTCTCAGTGAACAAAACTCAGTTTTCTAAAATAGTATTTAAACAGAACAGAAGACAATGAAAAGGCATCTGAAGTTTTTTCAGTGTTTTGGTTTTGGTTTGAAAATAATAATAAATTTTGAATGATAAATTGACTGCAAGCAGTGCAAACTTAAAAAATAGCTTTTTAAACACAAAAAAAATGTGTAAAGGGAAACAAACAAGCAAAAGGACACTGGTATTTTGATACTCAATTTTTGTACACCTATTTACTACTTTTCACCTTTTCTTTTCTTTATAAATACAAAAGTTTACTTTTTTTATGATTATTTTACCTCTATGTTTCACTTTTTCTTAGTTAAGTAGATCCAATTGATAAATACTGGCTTTTAGCATGATCTTCTTTAAGCTTAAAAGGTTACAAAGCTTTACCTGCAAGTCTTTCACCTTGTTAGCTTTGCCAACAGGATCTGTCTCAGCAAAAACCTCATCAATACCTACTTCATTTGCAATAGCAGTTGCGGTAGCACGGTTATCACCAGTCACAATGATGCTTGAAATGCCCATGGAGTGGAGAAAAGATACAACACGTCTAGCCTCTGGCTTTACAGGATCAGTTATACAGAATGCACCAGCAATCTTTCCATCAATTGAAACTAAAATGCAAGTTCTAGCCAGATTTTCATTTTCAGAGATGTACTTCTCAACCTGAGAACCTATTGGAATATTACAAGCATGCATGAGTCTCTTGTTTCCAACTACAACCGTTCTATCACCAACTTTTCCACTTACACCAGCTCCCATGTGTACCTCAAAATCATCCACATCGAATATTTCCTCTGTGGAAGAACCAAACTTCTTGCGCAGCCTCTTCGCATGTACCACAACAGCTTTTGCTATCGGGTGCTCACTGCTCGCCTAAAAGTTTGCATACATTAAGATATATCTGAATTATAAAAACTTCACTGTCATTTAAATCTGTTCTCCTTTATAATTATCACCTTCAATCAACAAAGTGTGAATTTTAAATACCAAATACGATGGAGGTAGTACACACCAAATTGATTTTTTTCTCGCCAAATTTATGGTGTATATGTTTGGTTCACTTTCTTTTCAGGAAATAATCGTTGTTTTTGCTAACTTCATAAAGTTATTAGAAAAAAAAATTATTTCCCTCGAGAAATTTGTTACTGAACATGCTACAAATGAAGATAACAAATTTTTTTCCTGTGTTTTTCAAATTCATTTGACATATATTTTAAAATAAACCGTTTGAAATCTACACAGAAAGAAACAATTTTTATTTTCTCTACAAGAAAGTGCCTAAATAAATTTTGCACACAAACATGCTATAGATGAAGATAAAATGCTTTTGCCTTGTGTTTTTCAAATGTATTTGAAATCTATTATAAAACAAACCACTTGAAATCAACCTTAGATAACATTCTTTTTCCATTACAAGACAACCACTTTCGTTTTATAAAATTAGATTCAATCTCTCTTATATTAATATCTTTCCATCACAGGCTCCCAAAATGTTAACAGTAACAAATTACATCAAATATTAAGATATCCAAATAACTGCAGTATTCAGCATAGAAAAATACCTCCACAGCAATTGTCATGTCACATAACTCCTCCATAGAAAATTCAGAAAACAGAACTGCGCTAACTACCTCTGGCTTCCCAACTGTTAGAGTACCAGTCTTATCAAACACAACAACAGTTACCTGCAATGGAGACATTGGGGACAGTTAAAATGAGATTTCAACAAAAAAATTCTCATAAAATTATGCATAACATGAACGTCACAGATGCAATGAAAAATGAAACAGTTTGGTCTAGCAATATGTGTGTGTGCGAGTGAGAAAGAGAGAGAGTGTGTGCGTGCATGTCATCATGAGAGAGTGAATTTTGACCATTGGATCAAATCATTAAAGTTTAAAATTAAAGGATAAAATCATTTGATTTGTGTAAGATGTCATGTTATTATTAAACAACTTTTAATCCCAACCATTCATAGATGGTTATATGCCAAATTTCTTTCTCTCATTCTCCTTTACAGACACTCCTAAAACTCGATACACCCCTACCCTACACATACACATACGGCATTGACCTTGATGATTTAGTGCAGTCTTGATTATCTGACTGCACAATCTACGTATAAAATCCTGAGAAAGAAGATATAGAAACATCCTGCAAGAAAATAATATATAAGCATTGACAAATTCTTTTGCCCCGCTTCATATATATGCAGTTTATTTATCATAGTATAAGAATTTGGACAAGGAAAAATGGAAAGACCAGCATCATCCATAAAAGGGAAAATTATGAATGTTGAAACAAGGGAAATAGTTCCTTTTTTTGTTTTACTACATACTACAATTTGTGATATGAAGTAACAGGGAAAAGAAATAGCATTACCTTGTGTGCCTTTTCCAGTGCATTTCCGCCCTTTATGAGCACACCTTGAGAAGCACCCATGCCTGAAGCAACCATGACTGCTGTTGGTGTAGCAAGTCCCAGAGCACATGGGCAAGCAACAACCAATACAGAAATAGCAAACTGTAAAGCAAGCTCGAATGCATCCATTGCTGTTGGTATCCAATGTTTAGGGAAAATACCAGCTTGCCCAGGAATGAACCATCCAAGCCAAGTTATCAGTGCCACAACAACCACCTAAGGATGCAACAACAAACTAAGCAGCTTCCCAAGAATGAAATTATGAAATAATGTTGCGATGCTGATATCATGCAAGGTTTAAATAATGCAGTGTCTTTATCATCCCTTCATTTTAAGTCAGACAATATCAGCGTATAAACATAAAGGTGAAGCAACAAAAGTAATTAGATAACTGTGGCATATTCCACTGTTTTGTAATGCGTCCACATAGAACAGGAAAGGATAGAAACGCTACAAAAATATAAGTGACCCCTTTCCAGATCACCCAGGCAAGAGAATGCTCACCAAAAACATGTTTATTAAGTGAATTTGTTTATTCTCAACAATAAGCATATATCTATTCTATAACAATATATAAAGTCAATGCTAAATTTTGGTGTACATTTTTTGAAGACATTTTTTACACTCATTTATTTCATAATTGTATAAGCCCTGTCAAAAATAAAGTAACTGTTTTAAATTTGAACTTTAATAATAAAGACTATATGTGTGTGTGTGTGTGTGTATATATATATATATATATATATATATATATATATAATAAATATACCTAATTCCTACAAAGTGTACTTTAACTTTAAAAGTCTACAATTATCTATAATTATAATTCGGTTATATGGGTAATGTGAGATGTCCAAGAATAATCACAAAGTTGTTTTATTTTTACTTTTTTCAGAAAAACTGTATAGTAGTTACAAATTAAATTTTAACAATTATATACACTATTGTTAAATTTTAACAATTTGCATATTGTATTATCAAATGCATAATAACAAAATAGTATAAAATTACCAAATTAAGTTTAATAGATTAAAAAAATTAAACTTAATAAAAAGGCGGTCATACAGGCGCAGAGCCTGTAGTCACTACACGTAGATGAAACGATTTTTAAGGGAAAAAAAAAACTAGAAACATACAGTTGAGGAGCAACACTTACTATTGGAACAAAAACCCTTGAAATATGGTCAGCAAGTTTTTGAACTGGTGCTTTGGCAAGTTGAGCAGCTTCAACGAGTTGAACTATTTGAGAAAGTGCAGTGTCTGATCCAACATGTGTGGCCTTAACCAGCAAGCATCCATTTTCATTGATGGTTCCACTGATGACCTGTCCAGCATATTAAACAAAATTAAAATTAAATTAAAATGCTCTTACCACGATACCATGACACCTTTACACTAATTAGAACCTCTAGAAGTTAGAATAAAATAAATACAGAAAAATTAAAGGATACATAATTCACTGCATACCCCTTCCCAAGAAAATTAAAGGTTCCATATTTCACTATAGGTATCCACTCACCTTTTTGGTTACACCTATTATTATGAATTCCACACACAAACCACAAGAAAATTGTGAATTTATGTGTCACATGCAGAAAAGAGAATCATGATTATATTGTAACAACCTTGACTACCCGGTAGGAGATTCAGAAGGAAGGGAAAACTGTTAGAAGAAA
>NC_028359.1:10628758-10696223 GCF_000741045.1 Vigna radiata var. radiata | reverse complement strand
GGGGGGCGGGGGTGAAAGATAAGCTAAAAATTGAGCAATTTTTGGGGCAATTGGGCAACGACATTCACAGGACCTCAATGATCTGCAATGTTGTATCATTTATTTTCTTGTTTCTTTAGCAACTCTAATCTCTGTAATAAGGAGTTGGCCATACTTCTTTGAAAAATATACATAGCTTACTACTTCTCAGCCTTCGACATCAACACTCACCTTTATTACCTTAATTTATTGTAATGCATCTGCCGTCATAATCTGTCACATAAAAAACTACTAGCAATTGAGTCATAATATAAGAATAATACCTTGTCTCCTGGGCTTTTATCAACAGGTCTTGCCTCCCCAGTGATCATACTTTCATTTGCGTAGCTTTGCCCTTTTATAACAATTCCATCAACAGGAATTTTGGCCCCAGGAACAATCTTAATTATGTCATTTTTTTGTATAAGTTGAGTGTCAATTTCTGTCTCAGTGGTTATATTTCCATCAGTATCAATTGCTACTAAATAAGCTTTATCAGGAACAAGCTGAGTCAGCTTTCCTAAAGCATCCGATGTTTTCCCTTTAGCCACAATTTCCAAATACTTCCCTAATAGAATAAAGGATATCAACATAGAACTTGTCTCAAAGAAATCTTGTCCTTCAAATGTATCCGAAGTCAGTGCTTTTATTAAAATATATAGGGAGTAAAAATAAGCAGCATTTGTGCCAAGTGCAACAAGCACATCCATGTTAGCAGATTTTCGCTTCAGTGCGTGATATGATCCAACATAGAACCTGTTAGTAATAGGCACAGTAAATTACTATGAAAATCTCTAATTTCTTGAAAACAATACCATAAACTTGTATTTCGGTGAATAAAGAGAAACAGAAACAAAAAAAGAAACTAGGATAAATAGTTCTTCATGGTTATAATACCTTTTGCCAATTATGAACTGGACAGGCGTGCAAAGAATCCATCTTAAAAACAGCCCAAGAGTAAGCATGTTATGGACCCTGTAGTTTAACCAGTTTCCATAAGGAGGAAACATGGGAAACACCATGGCAAATAGAAAGACGGGAACAGAAAATAAGCAGCTGAACAAAAATTGGTCCCTATACATACGGATTTCGTTCACCTTATCCCGTCCTCTTTGCGTCGAAGGAGAGTATAAGGTTGCTTGATACTTCTTGGGGCCACAGCTAGCTTCCTGAACACAGTGAATGAGAGACCTTGGACCTGTAACATCCGGATCATAGCTAACTGTAACTTTATGTTCTGACAAATCCATCTCGACATGGTTCACCCCCGCAGCTAACTCAAGAGAAGACATTAATAAATTTACATCTTCTACGGAGTCCACACCTTCCAGCTTTAGAAACACTTTGTTCGCATCATTCCCAGAGCTAATAAGATCAGCTCCAAAACCTGTATCCTCTATGGCCTCAATTATCTTGTCAACATCGGTTAGATTAGGATCAAAGTGCACTTTTGCCTCCTCCAAAGCAAGACCAACTATTGCCTTTTTCACCCCTTCAACCATTTGAAGGGCGTTCTCAACAGACTCAGAGCAGCTTGTGCATGCCATTCCTTTAATCCGCACCCGGCACACTGCAATGTCCTGTTCATGAAGCTCACCAACTCCAAACCCACTCTCCTCTATGCCTTCTTTTATTTGTTTCACCTACAATATTTTTACATTAAAAAAAATATCACCAGCATTTGATTAGTATAAATATTATCACCAAAGATTTAACAACAAATTCATCTCGGAAAGTTATAACAAAAGCCAATTTAGCCACTAAAAGTTCTCACTTATACAAATTAGTCCTTCAAAGCCAATAACATGGACAAAACTTACATGGATTTCCTAGTGGGTGTTTTAGTGTTGTTCTCTTTCCCGATTAGAGTTTGACCTCAATAATAATTCAAGTTTATTTTGTCATTAAGTTATAATATAACAGAAAATCTGAACTTTTCACGTATTCAAAAACTAAATTAGAATTTTCACTCTTCTAGGACAAAACTGATCATTTACGATATAAAACAAAGCAGAAAAAGACCTAAGTCCGACTTACAGTAACCAACTTGGGATCAAACTTGACGGCAGCGCGGCCATCAAGCGGCGAAACGGCGACGCTTTTCACGCCGTTAAGACCCCCAACAACGGCCTCGACGGAATTTACGCACGAAGCACACTTGATGTCGCTCAGTTGAAACATGACTGTCCTAACGGCGGCGGCAGCCTCCGGAGGCTGCAACAACGGTACCTTGAGTTCGCCAATCCCGTTAGGTTCCATCGAAAGATACGACACTGAAAGAAACAGAATTCGGAAGAGGGAGGCCTTGGAGAAAAGAAAAGGGAGAAAAACTAGGGTTGGGAGAATCCAAGAATCTTTGGGAAAGATAAGGATAAAAGACGTGACGAGAGATGGAAGTAGTGAGTTGGAGTTGAGGTTTGGAAATTGGAATCCTCGCTCAGTGGTTTTGTTTCGAACTTTTGAATTTGTAACTGTCTCGTCGTTCCTTTCCCACCAAGTTTTGGTCTTTGCCATTTCTACCCTCGTTGAAATTAAAGATAACTACTTCATAATAACCTATGCATATTAATATTATATGTAGACTCCCTTTGAGAAATTTAAAAGGTTTTAAAATAAAAATTAATATATTAAATGAGAAGGGACTCAGTTACTCAAAGAGTAACTAAAAGGATTGATTTTTTGTTTTCTTTATTCTTTATTTTCTGTTAATTATTTATATTATTAATAAATATATATGTATTTCTCTTAGTAATTAATTAGATGTACTTTATTTATTTCTTTTAGAAGAAATAAAATTTTGTGTTAATGTGTGTCTACATTTATAACGGTCTCCCTCTTTCATATATATATATATATATATATATAATATTTGTTAAAAGTAGGAATGGAAAGTAAAGTATAAAATTACATTTCTCACCTCTCCTAATTAATATATATATTTTAAAAGAAAAAAAATAAAGATAACAGAAAAAAAAATAGAAAATGAATGAACAATTGATGGGTTTAGATGTTAACCTAACTTAGATTTTAAAGTTAAATATCTCAATGATTTTCACTTATTAATATGCATAATCTAATAAACATACGTTGAGTTGGTACAGAAATTAAATATGCTACACTCCAAAACTATAAGGTTTTTAATGAGAAAACATGAGTAACAACTTTTTTGTTTAAGCTTCCAAATTCCAAAGATAAACTACCATTTTATAACCATCAAAGTCTACATTATACCTTTACTAAGGGATCCAAGATCTAGTTTTGTTTTGAAAATAAATAAACAAATAAATAAAAAGACCCATTACAATTAGTATAAATAAAAATATCAGACATGATTTCCGGATTACGTTGTACATTACGCACACAACATGCATAATTTATTGTGATACATTACGCACACAACATGCATCATTTATTGTGATAGTCGTTCGGTCCTGACTTGAGTGTCGGAGTGTCTTTGATAGGATCTAAGGTCTAGCATAAACTTGTTTTGTTTTGAAAATAAATAAATAAATAAAAAGACTCATTACAACTAGTATAAATAAAAGTATCAGATATGATTTCTGGATCACGTTGTACATCACGCAAACAACATGCATCATTTATTGTGATAGTCGTTCGGTCACTTTACTGACTTGAGTGTCGGAGTGTCTTTGATAGGTCGTCCGGCTCGAAGGAGGAGGAGGGAGAACTAACAATACAGCTTGGAGTTCGAAATCGAATAGGAAGCTCGTTCGACCTTCAACAACGCCCAATCTTCAAGATAACCAGAAGTTGAGTAAAGTTCGTCTAATCTTCAAAGTCCATTCGATCTCAGACAACATGGAATGCTTCGAGTAAAAGATTTCAACTCTCCTATCGAAACACATTATTTTTAATATACATGAATTATTTTTTAATCTTTAGTTATATAGTTATCATAAAAATTGAGAGAAAAACAATAATTTCACTATCAAGTAAGAAATTCACGATAAATATATTTAAGCAAATAAATTGTTTTTTCAACTAAGATAAGTGAGAATATTTAATCAAATAAAGTTTTAGACATAAACTTGGAATTGTGAATTACAAAACTAAGTGAATGATTAATCTCTTATATTATCATTCACTTTTTTTATTATGAGAATAATCCCCTTTTCAACTCCATAACACTCATTCATCTTTATAACTCCACAATATATTTAAATTCATTAAAAACATCTTTTACCCATTAAAAATATATTGAATTATTTTAGTATATTTTGATCTCAACTCACTTTTACACATCTCTCTCATCTTAATTATTTATAAAGTTTTAGGAACAAATATATAAAAGATATAGGTAAAAAATTTGTATTCACATGAATACATGTTTAATATGATGGATTCACTTGCTACTTAAACAAAAATTTATGTTGTGAGGAGAATTCAAGTAATAAAAGTTAGTTTGTTTTTAATTGTGCCATTGGACTAGTGATAATAAGCTTAGTTTGTGATTTTTATGGATTGGGATATTATTTCTATAAAAATTTTAAAAATGTAAACATATCTAATATTTGAAAAATATAAAATATATGTATAATAAAAATAGGCCGAAAGGTTAATAAAAAGATATTATATGAGAATTTTCAAGTATTCATAATCGAACTTAGTAATAAATCAAGTTCCACTTTCACTCATGAAAAACGTTATCTTCACCATTTGATTTTAGTTTTAGGGCTAGACCAAACCAAGTCAACATTACCTATATTTGGAAGCTTTATGGAACTAATACCAATCATGGGATTTTGGTCCAATCTCTTTATTCCTTCAAGTTTGCCAAAAGCTATCTCTACAATTAGAAGCCACACAAACATATACCCTTCTAACATGATATTTATTCGAATAAAAGTCATGATTGGAATCTCAATTTGTCCACAATAAATAAAACAATAAAGTACTCGTCACCGATTTTATATGAGAAATTTGAAATAAAAAATAGCACACAAAATAAAGTTGAATTTTAGAGTTTAATATTAACATTATAAAATCACTTTCTTTATAAAGGAATGATTATTTTTTTTTATCTAATATGATCATTCTATCTGATAAAAGAGAAAATAATGTTAGCTTTATAAGATATTTTTGAAAATATTTATTGGAAAATATAAATTCAAGAAAATTAGTTTGAAGAGTTTGGTAATATAAAAAAGATTGAGGTGAATACAATTCTATCCAGTAGTATAAAACTAATAAAATAACATATTTATTAATAATATTTAAAATAAAAAATCTATAACCTAGAAAATTGTTATTATAGTTATTTTAATATAGGATCATAGTAACATGAGATACATAAATATAGTTCCAAAATAATTATAATACAATAAGACAGATAAGAAGAGTATTTCTTAAGATTATAAGAAAGAAAGAAAAACAACCTAACAATGAGACGACAACAATACACATCCCTCTTGAGATAGATAAACTCTTGTTTCCCATATGCTCACACTAGTAAAAGTGATCATTTAAAAAAAACAACACAAAAGAAAAGGTAAGGTAATGTACAAAAGAGTTGGTCTAATTTAATCATAAAATACCAATTTATAAATTAATCATGTATAATACACAAATTTTATGTTCACACAAATAATTGAACTAGACTCAATTGTCTGGATAGATGTCTTTGATATAGGATCAACAGTCCAATGACTAGGACCTCTTGCGACTCTCACCACATAATAGTTATTAGAATTTAGGATACCTCCTTTATGAACCTTCATATCTTTATGCATACGTTGACAAAATCATATAAAATTTATCCTTGAAATTCCTTCACCAATCATCACCATACATATCCATAATAATATTATCATCTCAATAAAACATTATAATATTTATAATCATAGATAAAGTCCATTTATGTCATCTCAAACAACTAAATAGGGAAACAAATTCGACATAAAATCTGACATTCAATGTCAAACCTTTCGTAAAAGGTGGAGCTCAACAACAGTTATGGCGCCTAACACCAAACCTTTAGCAATAGGTTATGCTCAACGCCTTTCTTCTCGCAAAAAGTCACGCTCAACGACACCCTTATGTCGCTCAGTGTCGTGGAACTAAAATTGCTCCAGACCTACACTGGAGAATGACATTCAATGATGCCTTACTACTGCTCAGCACCAAAGTATTCATATTTTTTTGGCTATCAATAGTACAAGAGTGGTGTTCAGTGGTACAAGAATGTCGCTCAACGGTGTAGAACAAAAATGCTCCTAAACCTGTACAATGAACTGACGGTCAACACCAAACTATCACTGTTCAATGTTATATAAGATATCAACAGACTAATTTATATAATTTGGGGAAAAAGGAACTTGATCTATTGGTCAAATTAGTATTCTCTTCTTAGTGCCTTGGTCAAAAACAACTTTTAGTGTTATGACACATACGAACTTGCTTAATTAATCAAATCCTAAATTCCTTAATCAACACAAACTCAACCAAGACAAAAATATGGTTGAAACTCAACTTATACAAACATAGAAACTAATTGGTCCAAATTGAAAAGCTTGCCTCAAGGATCAATCATACTATCTCAGTTTTTCAATCAGATGAACAGAAAGGAAGAACCTTTAGAGAGAAGTAAGAGAACTCTAGAAAAATGGTTTCTAGAGAGATTGTGTGTTTGAAAAATAATAAAACTTCTTCATAACAAAACTATTTATATTAATTAACATATTTTATTATTAAAATAATTGAGTTTCACTATTTTTAAACCACTATCACTTCTAAAATGTCATTTTCTTAGTCTTTACTATAATCATTAAATTATTTCAATAACAAAAAAGGTTGAAAACAAAATTGTAAAGTAAAATGAAGTAGTTTATCATTATCAAATGATCAAAACTCTCTGTTAATAAAGTTGAAACTTCATCTTTTCTTTTTTTTTTCTTATTATTTAGATAGGAAGATAGAAATATAGTTTAATTAACATTGCACATTATTAATTTTTTTATAAACTTATTTTGTAAAGAATGTTTATGTTTGCATGTCTAATAAGAAGATTTTCTAATTTTTTTATAAATATCAAATATCTCTTGAAAGACATGTTAAAGTTGTTATATTCCAATATACATGTTGACATGTCTTATATTAGTTCTAGAAAGACTACTTGTCATGTACAATTTTATGCTTTCCTCTAATTTGGTCTGTTAGACCTATATTTGATAAGTTATAGCTAACTAACAGGACATTGCATAAAAAAGATATATGCATTTAATGTTGAATAAAGCACATTTAATGCATCACTACATGGGTGCTTGGACAAACATAAGTTTGATGGTGAAAACCTGAAGTGAAGTTTCTCCATGTATAGAGACTTTCTTCTCAACTCTATATATAAAACACTCCTATAAGTTTAACCATGCAAAACAAGCGATAAAAAGTGTGTAAACACTATTAATTTTGTTGTTCAATTTTTTATGCCCTAAGGTTCATAAAATCATTATTTGTTTTCATTTAACACACTACAAAAGTGTTTTAAGCTTCTATTTATGAAAATATATTATTCTTTATCTAATAAGAAAAATTGTGCGATCTTTTTAGTCACCGTTTTCTTTGTAAGATCTCTTACTTAAGAGTGATTGTGTTATAAAGAATATTCAAGTCTTAACTATGAGTGATTATGTTCCAAATAATTCTTAAGTTGTTTAGACAAAAGTGATTGCATTCAAAAAATACTATAATTTTTTAACCGTGACTGGTTGAGTATTCAAATAACACTCGAGTTATCTAGCTAAATGAATAAGTTCCAAACAATAATTGTTATAACTTTGCGACATTCATTTTCTTAGTGGAATTATACCAAGTTGATCAAGAATTGGAGGAATCGTTATAAAAAATTACATCATAAATCCTTTCTTTTCTTGAAGGTTGTTTAAATTGAATGTTATTAAATATGCCTAGAAAAAAGAACGAGAGCTATTTAAAAGCTAAGATTATCGTCTACTAAGTTCACAACTTGCATTTATCACCACTCTATTAGGCACAACTTTGAAAAAAAAATGAAATGTTTTTTATACACAACCAAACCCTCTCTTCTCGTGTATCTGACATGTTTTTTTTTTATAGATTGCTCAGCCAAAAAAAATATCCTTTCATGAATTAGAAATGTTAGGTTGAAGAATATTCTTATTTCATGGTTGACGAACAAACCAAGGTACCTTTTAAGAAACATCATTCTCCTGAGAAAATTGAGTTACTTAAATTGGTGCATTAAGATGTTTATGATCCATTAAAGATAAAATCCATTAGTGTTTTGTTTATGATGATTGTTTCATAAATTTATGGGTTTGTGCTTCGAAGCCAAAAGACTAATTGTTGGAAAGTTCGAACAATTTCATGCTTTGATTGAGAGGTGGTATTGCAAGAAGTTTAAGTGCATTTATACTAGTAAAAGTAATGAGTATTATAGATTCTTTGACGTTTTTTATACGCAACGCAATATTTCACATGAGAAGACTTCTCCTAAGACTCTTTATTTGAATGGTTTAGTGGAGAGGATAAATAAGGCATTGATTGAGAAAGTGAAGTTGCTCACTAAAACTAAGTTGCCAAAGTATTTTTGGGACGTGACATTGTACAATGCAATGCATGTTATAATCTTAGTCTAGTTGTTGCCTTGAATAATGAGGTTCTAAACAAAATTTGATTTGGCAAGAATGTCAAGTATGAATAATTGATAGTCTAACTTATATGCATTTTTGCACGTTTTAAAGGGTGCGAGATCTAAGTTGGATGCAACGTTAAGACAATGTGTTTTCATTAGCTATGATGATGAATTTGGTTACATGTTTTATGATCATGTTTAGAAAAAAAAAACTTGTGAGAAGTTATTTTGTGAAATTCGTGAAAGAAAATGAAGCCATTGATGTTGAACCAATTCAACAACCTATCTATAATCTAAATATTGATACTTGAATGACAAGAATCATGATTATGGAGATGAGGTAGACATTCATATTGATGACGAAGATGAGGAATATGAAATGCCACACTATAAAATTCAAGAAAAACCAAGGATAAACGAACAAGGTTAGTGGTAGAGAAAAGTAACAAAATTTATCATAGAGAAAATTCTAATTGTGTAATATAAAGATAATAAATAAAATTATACAATAATACATGTGCAAAAACATAAAAATTAAGGATAACAAAGTGGGTAATAATTCGCAGGCTAGCCTGTTAGGCCACCAACATGGGACAAGTCGAGTTGAAGAGTGTTGCTCCCTCCACCACCACCCTTTGCTCCCTCCACCTCCCCATTTCTGTTTTACCCTTCCACCTTTCGATTCCTATTTTATCATAAGAACCGTGTCTCATTCCCATGGTGTTAGCTTTATCTAGACAACCAAAATCTTCTTTGACTAGAGTTCCCATCTTCTTCTCTTCATCCCTATATGAGCGAAAAAACAGAGACCGAAAGAACTCACGATCTATTGATGATTTATTCATCATCACAAAATCTTTTTGATTGTAACCAAAATAACAGGAAATGGCCATGATGGCATTAATTCCAGCTGGGAGTTGACGGAAATGAAGATGCTCCATAACTATTGTTGTGACCAATGGCTTTGGGGGATAATATAAAACATAGGCTAAGGTGTCCATCCGAAAATGGTAGTTGGTAACATATATTCCCATTTCTTTCTTTCCCATTGTAGACTGATATGTATTACGTGAGGACTGACTGTGATCAGAAAATGGTATGACGGATGCACATACACCCAAAATCAGTGATGGATGGATTTCACAATGAGTATACGTATCAGAATATACTTCTTCTGAATTGATCCTAGCTTATACAAGATCATTAATTGTGATGAAAATCATTGTAGTCTCTTCTTCTTCCGTGTCAATATATTTTATATAGCCCTTGGCACATTCCGTCAATGAATGTGTGATGTCTATTTCAAGGCTAATTTTATCATTAAAAATTTTGTAGGGAGGTGGAGAGAGAAGAGCTGGTGGCAGAGAGAGCAACACTCAGAATTGAAATATTTAACCTATTAGTCCATTTTGGCTTGACTTACTTAATTCACCAAATTGATAAACCGAAAACAGATAAACTCAATCACTATTATTTTTTAATTAAAAAATTAAAATATAAATAATTTAAAAGAATAATCTTTTTACTTTTTTAAGGATGGAGATATACATTAATATTATAACTTAAATTATTAACACCTTCAAATTAAAATCCAATTATTAGTTATAATAGAGTAATTTAATGTCTATAATATTTTAACTTATCTAATTAAAAACAATTAATCAATTAAAAGTGTAAAAAATGTTTATATTATAAATATAATTTTAATATTTATTTATATATATATAAACACAATTAAATTTTTTTAAAAATAAACAAAGTTAAAAAGAATTAAAAAATTTTAAAAATATCTACCACCGACCCTTTGACAAGCCAAGTCACCATCCCTAATTAAAATAAACATTGCTATAATAAAAAAAATGAAACTTTAAAGTGCTTAAAAATAAAATTCTTATAATAGATTTTAACAAAAAAGAAATTACAGTGCTACAATAATACATTTTTCTTATACAGAGAATCCCAATTATAAGATACTAATATAAAGCATTTTGATTATTGAGTTCACCCGAGTCCGTGTCACGCGGGTTAATTCCCCTAACCCGAAAGTTTCCACAGTTCTCACTTGTCCTATTATTACAGTCTTATATAACACCAAACACCCACTCACTCTGTCTACCATTCAGAGAGAAACAAAATCAGCGACTGACTTAGCAAAGGAAAAAAATAAGAAAAATGAGTTTCCCTTCTTCCATGAACGCCGTTACCCTTCTTCTCTTCTTCCTTTTCGTTTCCGCATTAGGTATGAAATTCTGCTCTTACTCTTCTTCGTCCTCCCACGCTCAAAGCTCCATCTCCTCTTTCTCTCCTTTTTCTCTTCCTTCCGCAATTGCTTAGATCTCGCCAATGTTCCGCTTCAGTTCATCAATTCTTATGGTTTCTCGTTGTCACTGATAATTTCTTTATCGTTCTGACTTCTCTTTTTTATTTGTGGTTAAGTTTGTGCCAAGAAGACGGGTGATGTGACGGAGTTGCAGATAGGCGTTAAGGTAGCCTTTAAAATGTTACTCTGGTTAAGATCCATGGCATTTTTTTATAGTTTAGCCTAGAGATTTTGAATAATTTGTACGGAAAAGGAGTTTGCGTGTTTTTATTTATTTTTAGTTAGAATTCGTTGTTTTGGTTTGTTTTAGACTTGATAAATTTGATTATAATGGATTTGATGGGTGTATTCGCGGGTGAGTGTGACAACATTGAATGATCGGTAGTTTTGTAGGAAATGGAACTGACGAGTGCTGTTTCCTTGGCTTAGCTGCAAAGTGAAAGGGTATTTTTTTTTTTTTTGTATAAAAAATGTTAGTATTTGGTGATTTTATGGCATCAGGGGTGCTTGAACATTTATGTAGTGTTTTGTGTAACTTGATGTTATGTGTGTTCAAGTGCCGGGAAAAGCCTTGTACGCGGGTTTGAAATATTTAATGTTATTGTTTTGAGCATTTGGAATGGCTAAAGAAATAGATTATCTTTTAGGCTATTAGGTAAAATAGTACTTATTTTGTTCACAAGAAAAAGAAAATTGTTGTGGTATGCTCGGCGGTTTGTGAGTTGGTGATTTAAAATAAAGTATGAATAATGATTGGAATCTGGCTATGGCTTTGAATGAGGTAGTGGTGTAGTGTGATAGGGGACAGTGCCGCCCTTGCAAAGGCGGACATTTCAAGGGCTTTACACATATATGTTGTCTGCTGCTTGTTGACAAGTTCATTGTGGTAGATAGCATAGACAAATTGTTGGTAACTGGTTAGGATGGAAATGAAAATTTCTGGTAATTTAATGTGGAGGTAGAAAACAGGGAATACGTAATGGTTTCCCCTGTGAATGATGCAAAAAATTTTATTCCCAAAGATACTGAAGCTGTTGCTTGTCAATATCTGTTAGCAAGGTTATTTTGATTGTACATTCAATGAAACCGAGTTTATGCCAGCTTCTTTGCATACTACTGATGTCCTACCTCTTTTTGCAGCATAAACCAGCAAAATGTGAAGTTCAGGCACACAAAGGTGATAAAGTCAAAGTACACTACCGGGTAAGTAATTTCTGAAGTTTGTGTCGTGAGGCTGGAGAATGGTGCAGTTTAGTGAAACCTTTTTATGTAAAATGTTTGTTGAAAGAGAAAAGGCTCCAGTGTCTTTGATGAAGTTACATATAATAAATCTGAACAATAAGTATTTGATGCATAATATTCACTCACCATTCATCAATAAAATTAACTCTAATTGAATGTATTATATTACGTATAATGAACAATTCATAGTACTATAATATCTGTTAGGCGATTGTAGTTTCCCTTTCATGTTGAACTAGCCTTATTCTGGTTTTCAACAGGGATGGATAATATTACCTTATTGTTAATTTCATAAATTGTTTTTTGTGCACTTTCCATGTCATTTGCTAGAAGTATTTTTGATCTATCTTGGTGGTTTATTTTGTTAATTCATAATCTGAACCTCGCCTTTTAATCTGGGCAATAATCTGACTACCATTGAAAGAAAATGAGTGTGGGGTAAAGCATCAGTGACATAATCACAACTGGAAATCACCTAGATCAATTTCGATGGTGTCCTATTTGCGTATCGTTGCTTTTGTTTATATGGAGTTTTTATTTTAGGTGATCGACAGGATACACCACAGGAAAGCATTTTAAGCTACATATTCTCTAACTAATTATTGTTTTCAAATCTCATTTCATTTGTTAATGTGATGAGGTATCAATGCATTCTCTTAGTTTTGTTGATCCTTGCATGTTCCAGGGAAAACTCACTGATGGAACTGTTTTCGATTCTAGCTTCGAAAGAAAAAATCCCATTGAATTCGAGCTTGGTGCTGGTCAAGTGATCAAAGGTATGTTGTGCAGAAACAATTTAAGGTTTTTGAATTTCTAGTTTCATTACCAATAAAAGTGGTTATCGACTAGCTACTGGGCTTGTTTTCATATTTACTGAAAGTGGAAGTTATTGAGTAGATAAAATAAAGGAGAGAAAGAAAAGATGCGGCAAACTGTAAAGAAATTGTATGCCAGATGACATTTGTGCAATGTAATGAGTACTGGAAGTTGGAAATAGAGGAGAACCTTTGTACAATCAATTATTGACGATTGACTGTATAACACTGGATTTGGACGTTTATGAGGCATGCAATATGCAAAATGTCACATTGTAGTATTATTGTTTCCCTTATCTTCTTCATGTCCTCCCCCTTCTCTTTTTAGTGTCTTCTGTTATCAGCATTACCATAAAAATGTAATTATGAGCTATAATTTGTACTGATATAGTTTCGAATTTGTGTCTTTTATTACTTAATTTATATGCATCGGTGTATTTACGTAATCATACTTGTTTGCATCGCAATTTTATTACGAATTACTGGTTTATGATTGATGGGAAATCTTTCAAGATAGAGGATTCCATGTCACTTCGTCTCTCTGCAGGGTGGGACCAGGGATTATTGGGAATGTGTCTTGGTGAGAAGAGGAAGCTGAAAATACCATCAAGACTGGGCTATGGAGATCAGGGTTCCCAACCCTCTATTCCAGGTAATTTATCATGTTGACAATGATAGTAATGCTCTATACTCAGCATTCATTTCTGGTTAGTAAAAATCATGTTTGACAGCTAGATATATATTTGATCAGATTAATCCCCCGGTGTACTTTAATAGTTCTGATTCTTTTCCTTTAAAGATATAGGGACGTTAGGTATCAGATAAAATTTTTCATACTTGGAATTATAATTTTTGAGAATTATGATTATTGGAGTGATTAGATTTTATTTGGTTAGTAAAAAAGTATTATACAAGTTTTTTTATAGATCAAAGAGTTGATTATCCTAAAATTTTAATCTATTAACATGTTAAATTATTTAAAAAAAGGAAATTGTATTTTTATCATTCAAGTTTTTATTTTAATTTGGCATATTTTAGATTCTCATCTCTCATAGAAATAAACTTCTTAAAGAAACCTGCGAAAAAATTATTTCCTAAAAACGTTGTTTCCTTTTACTTTTTAAGTTAAATCAAACTAAAGAAACATTGTTTTTCGTTTACAGATTCTTGGCAACGCTTCTCTTTCTATGTTGATGTGTGTGTTTTATCATATTTTAATTACATTGCCTTACGAGTTTAGTTATGATACATCATGAGTTATAACTCGCAGGTGGTGCAACACTGATATTTGACACTGAGCTGGTGGGAGTGAACGGTGTAAGTTTGGATGAAGAGGATAAGACGGGCTCTGAACTGTAGACAAATAGAAAGAAATGGAATGTTGAGACTGTTTGCTATCTTAGCTTATTTTTGTTCTTCAATAATTATTATTTTTGTTCTATAATGATTTTATGACCCGAGGTTTCACTGTTTAATTCTGAGCTTAATTTAGAAAGATTTAGACTCCTTTCCCGTCTTTTATATTCATCTCACCCTACTTTTTAAAAAATTGCTTTGTTATGGAAAATTAAAATATAATTATTCATTGTTTATATGTCTTAATTATTTATTATGAATAAGAAATTATTAAATTTTTATTAGTAACATCTAAACGGACTTATGCAACAATTAACAATTTTGAAAACAATAACAAATATAATGTTTAATTTCTGAAATAATAATAATTATGAAATTATTAGAAAAATAACACGTGTTAAAAACATTCAAGTTAATACGGTTTGTTTAGAGTTAACATGATATTTGATTAGAAAAAAAAAAATTAGTTGTATGCAATGTTATATTTGTTTTTGTTAGATTATTTTGTTGGATAGTGGAAGACAATTATTTTATAATTTTGATCGTAAAAAAAGTAAGAAGAAAGATAAGAATATAAATTAAAATAAAAAAACATAAAATTTGAACTATAACATTATTATAATAGAGAAAAAAATTATTTATGAGACAATGTGTATTTAAGATGTTCTTTTTTATCTTCTAGGTTTTATTTGAGAATTGGTGTTGTCTTTATTTTTTTTTTTCTAATGATAATTATTGGATCTTTGTGAGAATATTATGGGTCGTTAATACTGCATAATTAATGTGAAATTGTATACAAATGAAAGTATTAATTTCAAAGTCTTAACATATTTGGTGCATAAAAAAATGTCTAGTTGAGAAGGATAAATATTGTATATGTAGAAAATTTGTTGGTACAAAAATTGGAAAGAGATGTGGTGATGCGTGTATTATTGAGATGAAATCATTCAGAGAAACTAGACTGTCTATATTAAATAATATTGTCTATATTAAACAATATTCAATGAAATATTGTTTATGGAAAGTAACATTTAAATGATTGAATATACTAAAATATAACATTAAATGATGTAATATTGTCAAAATAATCAAATACTAAAACATTAGAATGTATGGAGTAATTTAAGTTATTCTAAAAAAATAGCATTTGAAACGTAAGACATACGTCTAGTCAAATCATAGTGTCTAAACGATAAATTTGCTCATATATAAATGGTGTAACATTACATAGACATCTTTATCAAACAAGCATCCAGAAAACATGTCACATAATTAAATGATGTTGTCATATGCAAGAGCTCCTCGAATATGTAACTTGTTTGTAAATCATCAACTGTTAAAACAATTAATATTTTACGAAAATGTGCCTGTTTTATTCCGAAGCAATTAATATTTTTTGCGCAGGAAATTTCAACATCAAGTTTTATTCCAAATCTCTGCACGAAAATCAAAAAGATGTTGAAAGATAAGAAAATATTCATTGGATGTTTTCTTAGTACTTTTAATTCAGAAAGATTGTAGAAGCTATTGGTGTGAAATAACACTATCACTTTACAACATAGATACGAGTATGATCAAGCTACCTAAAAAGACTAATAAGACTATATGGAAATCACTCTATGTCCAATGGTCATCTTTTGTTAAAGTCTATATAAAGATGTATTGCAGAAGAGAAGAAGACAATGGAAGAGTGCACAAGTTAGAGCAAGAGAGAATGTGAAGAATAAGAGAGATTAACAAAACTAAAGAAAAGAAAATGAAAGAAAAAAAGAGTTATCATTGCATAGTTACCTTGTTGCTCTATCTTCGAGATCATAATGTCAAAAGCTTCCATTCAAAGAATAACACAAGAGAGATATCATTGAATATCTACTCCAAAGGCCTATCTTCAAGCTCATAACGTCTAACACTCATACGAAAAAGATGAAAATAGAAAAGAGAAAAGAAGAGAGAGAGATCATGCATGAGTAAGATCATTAAACATTAGCTCTACTCTACCTCAAAGCTTATATCGTCTAATGTTATTCAATTTAAGAGAAAGAACTTCATAAGTTCACATATTGTATTGTATTGATCCTCTCATTGAGAGTAACTCAGATATGTATTTGTAACTTTAAATGTGTATGTAGGTGGTTTGTTGTATTATTGAAAGAAATGGAAAATGTTAGATAAATAAAAATGAATTATGAAAAATTGTTAGGAAGTCAACTTACAACCCTAAAGAGACCTAAGTCTAACTCACAAAAGGGATTAACAACATTCCTTATCCAAAACTTTAAGACAATGAGTTTATGGGTCTTCATACTAATATGGTACTCAATTTCTCATATCTACCTAATGTGGGACTTGGACTCATACTTAAAATCTGAACATATAACATTGAAAATCATTTTAGTTCCTTTTAAGCACATAATGATATATTTACATGTTTATACAAAACAAATGTATTTTTGCACTAGTGTTTTCTGATTTTACAAATCACAGTGGAATGGATGAAGAAATAAAACTCAAAGTTAGTGAAGATACATTGAGGAGGAGTTCGTTTCGGAGTAAGATATTCTTTCGATGTCATCCACCCAACAAATTCACTTATTTAGTTAGTAATGTCAAAATATTCAATTTGAAATTTTAAAAGAAATGTGTTTCAATACAAAATATGTTACTTATATTGTGATAAAGAAATCACATTAACCAAAATTATACATTTGTAGCCATCAAATCTAAACACATGTATAAAATTTCTACTAAGATGAATCATGTATTCATCATCCTAAATGGTTGCAAATAGTTCAATAATATGTTTGACACAATTGTACATGTTACTTGTCTTTATATTGTTAACAATGTTCAAGACACCTCCCCTTGGAACATGTATTTATAATCTCAACCCATGCATTGATGATTTCAATTATTTCAAACTAATAGTACACGTTGATAGGACATTTTTACTCGAAAATATCATAACAATTTTGTTAAATATAATTGGTTTAGATGAAAATCGAAACACATTTCCTTTAGCTTTTAAAATTAGTAAAAGTGAAATCAAGTAAGTTATAATATGATTCTTTCAATTGTTGCGAGCATACGTAACATCTAAACCAAATGTATGTATGATAACTTACAGAGGAACAATCTTATTGTTATCATCAGAATCTCCAAAGTTGGTTTGGAAACGAGATGATATTGTCTCAGCATTCATATTGCATCAATTGTAAGGGCCTGAAACAGTTAGGCACATAGACTAAGGGTACCTTAGCCTTAGAAGGGACTTTTCAGAAATCCAAGTTCATTACACAGTTTTCCTTTTTCTCTCTAAAAAAAACAAAAACCCTTTTTCCCTAAAAGGTTCTCTGCCTTCTCTCTAGAATTCTCACTCACTGAACCATGCAATCCTTAAATTGAAGGTACTCCTGCGTTCGCAACGTGAAGGGCTTCCTCTTTCACCGGTTATTTTCTCTGTTTCATTCCGGTAAGAAATTTTCCTATTTCCTCCACTGATTTTGGCACTTAGGGTTTGGGGGTTCTACTGATTTCAAGCAGTTAAAACTGTCCTTTTCTAATTCCTCTTAGGTTCTAACTCTAAGAACTATTTCTACCGCTGAAATGGTGGTTATAGGTGCTGTCGTGTTCGATCTGTGTAAGGCTCTGTTAGGCATCTCCAATTAGCTGTGTTTGAGGAAAAACCGGAGCTAACTATATAAATATTTTGTTGTTTTGATTAATTCCTGAATTTATGAGAAAATATGTTGAATTGCATTTGTACACTGGTTAACTCTGTTTTAATGCTCTATGCATGTTAAATTTAACTGTGATATATTGTTTGATATTTAATTGTCTCTGTTTTAAGTATTTGGTCCTTGGAATGTTCTGAACCTTTGGTTCATTCTCTATGTTTGATTGTGATGGTTATAATTCGCCTAGAATTGTGTTGCTGAACTGAATTTCATTGAATTGATGATCCTGGGAATGATTCCTATTTGTATATTGATTATGATGTGCTCTGAAGGAATTTGATGAATCTGGTTGCTGGAATAAGTTGGGGGTGATACTGATTTGATGGGAAATATGGGTTGAGTGTAGCCTCAGCTTTTGTAAGAGGGATGTATAACTTTGGGAATTAGGGAACTAAAAAAAATAATAGCATAGTTGATTAAATCAAATAAAAATACTTGGAACTTGTTGGGAACCTTCTCTGTTGGTAGGATAGAGAGAACCTAAAAACCAGAGCCGCACAACCCTGATCATAGAGCAGCCCTGGCGTGGTCCAGTCAGTTGTGACTAGTCATATGTGTTGGTTTCGAAGGTGAGTCTGATGCGTTAGACATCTGTTCTCTCTCCGGTGACCAATTGGGGTACGAGAAGGATTGGGAAAAATATAGAGTTCTTAGGCTAGTTATATAACCAGCAAGGAAATTGGGTAGTGAGATGAGATTANGAACAAGTATCTTGTGGTAATGAAAAATNTAACAGAGCAACTCATTTTTACTCTAGGAACAAGTTAAAATGAACAAATTAGTTTAAATAGACATGTATATATAATTTAGTTAATGTATGTAACATATATATATATATATATATATATATATATATATATATATAATCCATGATTTTTATCTTTTGATATATATTACTGTTTGGTAATAACATGACAATATCGTCTATTTGAGATTATTGGAAGTGGTTGTGAAGCATGCTCTGTTATATATGATTTGATATTTAAGGCTTAAATATATGGTTTGATTATAATTCAAAGGTGTGTAAATTGGGAAAGACTGAAACATGATTTCATGGTTGCTTATGGTAGTTTCAAATTTAGAATCTCTCGGTGAGATCTTTAGTGTCTTAAAATGAAAGTAGGGGCTCAGCCTTGGGAGTCATTCTGACGCTTCAATGGTCAATCATACTCACTTAAAGAGGTTGAACCATGTGGTGAGAAGTAGCAGGAGGTCCTTAGTCTTGGGGGCTCCCAGTATGCCTCAAGGCCCGGAACGAACCAACCTCGTGAGTGTGGCAGGGTGGGGAACCCAAGTTTCATAAGTCACCACGGGTGCAAGACTCGCCATAGCCCGACTCTCATTTTAAAGTCCGGACGAGTCAAGTCTAGAACTTCACATGTTTAGGTTGTATGTTATAAATCTGCTTTGTTTTCTATTCATTTTCATATGATCACATGAGAAATCTATTGTATGTTTCTTATTTATATAATTAGCTCACCCTTGCTTGCTTGTGTTTGTATCATGTTGTATGTGTTTTCTTTTGCGATGATCATCCACTTGGACGGGAGCAGATGGCGAGGAGGATAATCTGGAAACAACTCTCGATAGGGAAGACAATGTTGTTGCCTAGTTTTCTAGGCTTTAATTCTCTTGTCCTAGGATATTTTGAAGAAACTTTATTATGTTCTAAGTTTTTAAATTCTCTGTAATTTCTAGAGAGAAACTCTAGTACTCTAGTTTTCAATTCCACACTATTCTAAGGATGAATGTAATTCTAATTACTCTTGACTGCTTTCCTATATTATGCATGATGACATCCTGATTATGTATGTCTTTCTATATAATTGGGATGTCATATCAATCATAAAAATAAAATATAATTATGAGTTGAAGAAATAACTAATAAATATGGGTATATTTATTCCTTAACTTCCATTGCATAATATTGAATCAGTCACAATTTATTTATGTAATTTTATTTATTACATTGCCATAGATTATGAAATGAAACAACCCACTTTTCAAGCTAAATAAATATTGAGATTAGAATTCTCATAAGCAGTTTCCTATATAAGATAAGATAAAGATGATGATATTTTAACAATATTATTTGACAACTTTTTTTTATAATGAGACACATGTTATTATTTTATTAATTTATTTGAATTTATATTTAAAAAAATATTTAAAATAAATCTATTATAAATGCATTGTCAGAAAATTATTAAAAATTATTATTAAAAGAACATTTTACTAAGATAAAATACCAAGATAAAATACCATTACAAAAGTTGACTTAAACATGAAGGGACACATATACCTATGACAACAAATCTAGTCAAGTGGGTGAACTTTATTTTAAAGAGAACATAATCCTTATCCATTTGTGTTCTTGTTAAGACAACCTTTTAAAAAACAAAATCATAATTTGTTGAATGAAGAAACAAGATATAACACATGTTACGAGGAGTTTATCAATATCTTGAAAAACATTATTGATTTATTAAAAAGAAAGTGAATAATTCGTCATTTGTCATGCTCAAATATATAATCGATAAAATGCAGAATTATATGTTTATAAGATACTCACTCCCCAACTTAGACATCGACTTATATCATACACAACTAAATGAAATGATTGATAATGTGTTTGTTAAAATTTGTATATTGATGTAGTTTACACCCTTCATAATATTTATAAGAGTTATGAGATACAATTTTATTTAGTTTAAAATAAAAATTATTTATATATTTATATAAAATTAATTTCGGTATATAAAAAATTAGACAAACTCATGAAATAAATTAACCAATTCTAATAACTTGACTCTTTCTCATATTAAGTTTGATGACTTAACTTTTAATATATATCATTTATTCTTATAAGTATAAATTATAATGCAATGTAAAATATTTATCTTATAAAAAGAATACAATAATGTGACATACTCAAATGAACCTATATCTATAATTAATTATTACTATATGGATTGACCTAATAATAATAATTTATATTTCTTAATGAAATAGTGTATATATAGATTGATTATTGACTTATGGATGCAAGAATTTTAACGGTGATAACCATTTACAGCTAAAACTAATAATAAAATATCATTAAGATTATTTGAAAATAGAATGTTAAATATATTTAAAAATATACTTTTAAATTCTTAAATAAAGCACATTCAAGAATATTTAGTTAGAAAAAACTGTATGAAAAAAAAAATACACACCTATATTTAAAAAGTAATATTAGTTAGCTAAATCTGGAACCATCCGAACCCTGAATTCTCGAAACTACCCACACACTCTGAAACGCTCGCTGTAGAACTCTCTGGAACCTCTTCTCTTCTCACTTCCTTTTAAACCCTCTTTCCACTTTGCCCTTTCGGTATTCGTTTCTTTGTTTCTCTCTTAACAGCAAACAACACAAGCCTTCTTTCTTCCGTTCTCCGCAATTTAACACATGGACGAGGATTTCGACATGCCGCCGGCGGATTCCATGAACGACGATTTCGACTTCGCCGGCGCCGACGGCGGGGACATTGACCCTCCCGTCCTCAAGGTTGGTGAGGAGAAAGAAATCGGAACACAGGGCTTGAAGAAGAAACTCCTCAAGGAAGGTGAAGGATGGAACACTCCTGAAGTTGGTGACGAGGTTCAAGGTACCACTCGTTCCCTATTTTTTTTTTTCTGAACTGGATATTTCTTTTTCAGAAATTAATTAACGTTTGCGAGACACTGTTAATGTACATTTTATATTGGGCGTGTCACCTCTCTTAATTCAAACAAATCTTATTCTTTTTTATTTTCACGTTGTTTAAATTAGCTTCTAAGTGTTTTATAATAAACTTCTCCTAATTACTTCTAGAAAGGAAGATAAATGCTGGAGATCTCATGCTCTCTCTCATTCACACACACACATATGTATATATGTATATGTGTGTGTGTGTGTGTGTATATATATATATATATATATATATATATATATATATATATATATATATATATATATATATATATATATATATNATATATATATATATATATATATATATATATATATATATATGTCTGTGTGTGTTGGTCTTGTTTGGATTTTGTGAGGTTGAGATAGGAGTAAATTATTTATTTTTGAACAGTTGTTTCTAGAAAGGAAAAAGAAGGAAAAAATAGGTGATTTGACACTCTTCGTTCGAAAAAAAATTAGCTTATGATCAAGTTAAAGAAATGTAGAGAAGTTACATGTAAGAACTTCTACATATTAGCTTTAGCTTTCCTTATTCATAAGGATGTTTTAACTCGTAAGAGAAGTTTGTCCAATGACGTGCCTGATTCTCTTTTGTTGCGTTTTCATTTCTTTAGCATTTACATTTCGTTATTTTTTCAGTTACTTTTCTCTGATTAGCTTGAGAAAAACACGCGGCTACACAATTTTAATTGTCTGTTGTGGTTTTGTTTTGTTTTGCATGATCTCTAATTTCATTTTCATATATTCTACATTTCCATTTGCATTTGTTGCATTTCCATTTCTATATTTGTTACATCCCTGTATTCTGATTGAGAAATGGTAGTCGTTTAATGGTTTATTATGGGTAGAATTTTATGTTGTAAGCTATTTAATGAATTTTAATCACAATTGTGACTTTTAGTTAATTTTGTTTTAAAGTAAAGACTATGAAAGAGTGACTTAATTATCTAAAAGATTGTGTTAGAGAATGTGTAACTTGGCACTTTTTTTGCCTAGCTTGTTTGAGTTTCTTGTTTTTGTTTTTTTTTTTTAATTTCTTAATGATTTATTGGATTTTAATTTTTTGTAGTTCACTACACTGGGACGTTGCTTGATGGCACTAAGTTTGATTCTAGCAGAGATAGGGGAACTCCTTTCAGTTTCACGCTTGGACAAGGTGAGTTTCTTTATTATTTGAGAGCTGTGGGATGCTGTGGTTTAATGCGTTGGAAGTTGGAAGAGTGTGTCTGTTTGATTTGTTATGGAGTGGGGACTTAGCTATTAGCATTTCAGTGTGTTTTAGCAGTTTAAATGAGGCTGTTGTTGTGATGATAAATTGGGAAATTATTGAATGCATAATCATGATTTGATGGTATCAATGATTATTAATAAGAGAGTTGAATGACCACTGTATGTTTGTTTACACTTTATTTTTTGAAACAAGATATTTTGTTTTTATCGGAAATTTGGAAAACACTATGTTTTGATGTATCTGGTGCCTCGGAAATTCAGGGCAAGTTATTAAAGGATGGGATCAAGGTATTGCAACGATGAAAAAAGGTGAGAATGCCCTTTTTACCATCCCAGCCGAGCTAGCGTATGGTGAATCTGGTTCTCCTCCAACTATTCCCCCCAATGCAACTCTTCAGTTTGACGTGGAGCTGTTGTCCTGGACTAGTGTTAAGGACATATGTAAGGATGGAGGTTTATTTAAGAAGATAGTTACTGAGGGGGAAAAATGGGAGAACCCCAAGGATCTTGATGAAGTTTTAGGTATGAAGTATGAAATATTGTTAAATATTTAGTTTTTCTATTTTGGTATTATTCAAGTTTAACTTAACTATGAATGCATTCTTGCTGTTGCAGTGAATTACGAAGCACGTCTTGAAGATGGGACTTTAATAGCAAAATCTGATGGAGTGGAGTTCACAGTCAAAGATGGTCAGCGCATACTAATTTTTTCACGCTCTTGTTAAATTCTGCTTTTCTGTGATCGTACATTAATGTTTACTCAATTACAGGTTATTTTTGTCCTGCTTTGTCAAAGGCTGTTAAAACCATGAAGAAGGGAGAGAAAGTGATTTTGACTGTGAAGCCACAATGTAAGTTGTCTGCTAAGTTTTGATACCTACTGGAAAACCTTTTCTGCTTTTATCTTTTACTGAAATGGAGATACATATAATTATTCATCTACCTTTTTAGTTGGAACTTTTATGCATTTATCTATTTTGTAGATGGATTTGGTGAGAAGGGTAAGCCAGCACATGGTGATGAAGGTGCAGTTCCTCCAAATGCATCATTGGAGATTTCTCTTGAGTTAGTTTCTTGGAAGACTGTGTCAGAGGTAACTGATGACAAGAAGGTCATTAAGAAGATCATCAAAGAAGGGGAAGGATATGAGCGTCCAAATGAAGGGGCAGTTGTGAAATGTAAATGCTTGTAATTCTTAATCTGGATGATAAATTTTTAATTGTTCATGGGTTAGAACATGGTTTCTGATGTTTCCTTACCACTTTTTGCTTCTTGTAGTGAAAGTAATTGGTAAGCTGCAAGATGGTACCTTGTTTTTGAAGAAGGGTCATGATAGCGAAGGGGAGCTGTTTGAATTCAAAACTGATGAGGGTAACTCAAAATGTCTCAATGTTTCTCTCCTTCACACCAGGTTATTCATAATGCTAACAAATGTGTGTAATGGGTTGAGCAGAACAAGTAATTGATGGGCTTGACAGAGCTGTGTTGACTATGAAGAAGGGTGAGGTGGCATTGTTAACTATTGCGCCTGAGTATGGTTTTGGCTCATCAGAGTCTAAACAGGAACTTGCTGTGGTTCCTGCTAACTCCACTTTGTATTATGAGGTTGAGCTAGTATCGTTTGAGAAGGTAAGTTAATAAACAATCAATGGTTTGCAACCCTTCATTGTTCTTGTGCTTCAATTTTACGTGCTTTTTTTTTTGCCTGCTTTTGTTCCTATATATTAATTAATTGCATTCTGTTTCGTGTACTTAACTGAATTATCATGATCAATCTGAGTGTTGAAGTCTAAGTCCGATAAAGTTCTCTACCGAATAATAGTTAATATTGTTGTCTCCTTCCAGGAAAAGGAGTCATGGGACATGAACACACCAGAGAAGATTGAAGCTGCTGGCAAGAAGAAAGAAGAAGGGAATGCATTATTTAAAGCTGGTAAATATGCAAGAGCTTCTAAAAGATATGAAAAGGTAATCGAAGATAAATTAAATACCTGTTCATTCATTCTCCTCCATTCCAATGCGTCTTCTGAGGCATTCTTACTGTCACAGGCTGTAAAGTTCATAGAATACGATACATCCTTCAGTGAAGAGGAGAAGAAGAGCTCCAAGACCTTGAAGGTCGCCTGTAATCTAAACAACGCAGCATGCAAGTTGAAGCTAAAAGATTATAAACAAACAGAGAAATTGTGCACAAAGGTGTGACTACAGTTGCTGTATTCCCATCTGATAATTATGGTAAAATTTACAAAGGTGAAAACTGATTTTTGATTTGGACCCGCAGGTACTGGAACTTGAGAGCACTAACGTGAAGGCTCTCTATAGAAGGGCCCAGGCATACATCCACTTGGCTGATTTAGATTTGGCTGAATTTGATATTAAGAAAGCTCTTGAGCTTGACCCTGACAACAGGTAGATAATTTGATGAATTTAATTGAATAAACTGATTGGATTGATTAGAAGTTGCTGTATTGAACTTGAATTTTACTAGATCATATTTATTAGAGTGATGGATATTTTATAGTATACGATGCTTTAGTCATTTTATTTGAATCACTTTTGTTGGCTATGATAGGACGATTGTTTGTGAATGCGTTTATAACTTCGAATATAATCTCTTTGTATATTGAATGATTTATCACTTTTTATTTCGAGTGGTTTTTTTGTAAAGGCACTTACATTTGCTGTTGATTTATAAACCAGGGAAGTCAAGCTTGAGTACAGGACCCTGAAGGAAAAGATGAAGGAATACAACAAAAAAGAAGCAAAATTTTATGGAAATATTTTCAACAAACTGCATAAGCTAGATACTTTGGACAATAACGTGAGTATTCCGCACTCTTGTTTCTCTTATATGTGTGTCTAACATATATGTATGCACACATCTCCGAGTTTTCCATTTCCGACCTTCACATTCTAATGTTTGAATTTGAATCTCTCTCCGAGCTTTATAGTTTCATACTTCAAACCAAAAAGAATTTGTCAATTTTTCGACTCAATATTCTGAAGTTTAAAGGGTCCTGTTAAATACTCTTAAAAATGCAAAAGATAGGTTCTAATTGTGTAAAAGAAAAGTTACGTGTCACAATTTATTGAATAAAATGCTCGTGTTGTTTTATGTTCTTTACTATGTGTATAAAAAAAAGACGTTTACCTATTTAATAGATGATTTTGTTAGCCGGATTAACCTCTAGACTGTGCATGTTAGAATATAATTATATTATCGTCCAACCACATAAATAATTATGTGCTAGAATAAACACATACCGAGTCTCTTGTTTGTGAGTGTTACTAAAGTTAACTTAATTAGAAAATAATATATATTTAGTAGTAGTAACTTGGTTCCAGGTTTGTGATTAGTGGGATAAAGTTTGAGGTGTGGTTTTTAGTTTTGAACGGAGTGTTTTCTAATATACCGTATTTGTTGAATGTTTGTGATACAGAAAACAGAGTTGAAGGATGCCCAACCCATGAATGTCGACAGCAAGGCATAAACACCATGGAAATTCATCTAATTTCTAGGGTCTGCTTTCTTATTATTATATGTGGACATTTGGAAATTATGATGGATTATGAAATGTGATTCCGGACAAATTTTGTTTAATAATGTTTCTTTTGAGTCATAAATCTCTTTTATGCAAATAATTAAATATTTTAATTTTTTTAGACTAAAATGTCTAAATTTTAATTTAAATCAATGTCCTATTTAACAAAAAGTGTAGAACAAAATAAACATTTTTATAGTTAATTTTGAAATGGTTTATTTAAAACTGAACATTTAAATTAAAATGTGTATATTTTTTCACTGAGTTTACCAGTTTAATTTCCTGTAAATAATTACTTGTTAAAACTAAACAACGGGTATTTAATTAAACGATGGTATTGAAATAAATAAAACATAAATGGAAAATAAATCGATGTAAATTTAAAATAATAATGAATACAAACAATCAAATGTGAAATATTATTATTATTTTTATTTTGGCTTTAGACTTACAGTGGTGGATTTCTATTTGTAAATTTCTATTTATGTTCTTTCAACTTTTTTGGTTTCTCATGACTTCATCACCATATAAATAGTTTGTTATTTATTATTTCTTTTAGCTTTTTTAAAGATTAAAGATATTTTTATTTTTAAATCATTATGAAGACTTATCTAGTCTTTAAATTAATTTTTTGCAGAAATATGTTTTAATTCATTATAAAATTTGCTTTATCATGTAAAAGGTAACCTCCATGTTCTAGGTTGAAAATGATATTTCACATTACTTTTTACAACGTACAAACTAAATATGTTATAATTTAATTTAGAAATGAAACATAATGTTTTAAAATAGATTGAAATCTGTATGAATATACACTCTTTCAATGAAACCACTTTCAACATAGGTAAATATCTATTAGTTCAAAACATCAAATATCTTAATGATCTTTTATTTTCTCTTTTTTATTTTACTAACAACATGAGATAAATTATTTTGAATTACATGAGAAAAATAATTGCATATATTTATATATAATTGATTTATTCTATTTTCTTAAGGTTCACTTCTGTTCAAAAGAATATTTTTTTGTCATTTTCATATATAGTTATATTCTGAACAGAAGCACTTTTTCTCATATAATTTTTAATATTTAAATATCTTTTTTTTTTTTTTCCTTTTCTTTTTAATAACAATTGTCATTTTATTATCAAAATTAAAGAGGTGTATGGATATTTATCACTTGATAAAAAACCTTTCAAGATAACAACTAAAACAAGATAACAGAACTCCTAGACTCTCAAACATTTTAATTAAATGTAATGATTTTATAAGATCTTTTTACATATGCAAGGGACTTGACCAAGAGTAAAAAAGAAAGGAAAAAAAGAGTTAGTTTCGTTAATCCTAAAGTTAATCATGATTAGCAAATATAATTCCTTGAAATTAAGGAATGCTCATGGGTAATTTCCTAGATCTAAAAGTAAATCAATGATTAACCCTTTTAAGAGTCATCTATTTATTCCCTCAAAGTTTCAAACATCTATAAAGTTTCTTTAAATTCTATAATACTCAAAGTTAACAAAGCAAACAAGGAATATACTATGTAGATGTCTATTTGTCATTTTATCTTGTTTTCCATAATTACAATTTTTTCTCGGACACTTGCTATGTATTCTTTCTTTCTTGAACTTATTTCCCTTATTTTCTCTTCTTCGTTCTTCTCAAAGACTCAATTTCAAAACGAAATAAATATAAAATAAAAGAAGAACCATTTAATTTTCTATTTATTTTAATAGGTCACTTTGGATTAAACTTCTCCAAATTTGTACTTCATTCACCCTTTAACTCATAATTTATTAGACCTCACTTTAACATTTATTAAAATTAGCAATCCTATCATATACAATATAATATATATAATTATAATTAGGCCACAATAAAAAGATTTCTGATCGCTAATTTGGGAAAATTTATAACTTTTTTCCTGAACAAATCTTTTATTAAAGATTTTCATTTTATTTTTTTACTTATGTAATTGACTTTATTTTTGGTAGAATTATATATAATTATAATTAGACCACAATAAAAATATTTTCAACGCTAATTTGGAAAAATTTAAAACTTTTGTGCAGAACAAATCTTTTATTAAAGATTTTCATTTTATTTTTTTTCGTTTGTAATTGTCTTCTATTTTTGGTATAATTTGATCTAGATCTAACATATGCACTCAAAAAACCATAAAATAACTTACTTAAAAATAAAAAAAAAATATTTTGTAACATCTGAAAACTAAAATTAAGAAAAAAAATGGAAGAAGATCAAAATCACAAAATAGAATTTAACTATGATAAAAATGATAATATTTGTTGTACCTATTTCTTAGTTTTGTTTTAAAAAGAACTCCAAGTTGGTCCTGGACAATTGGTTTGAATTTAAATTGGGCTTGATTCTGGGCCGGGTGAGTGGAGTTGGATCAGCAAAAGGTAGGGTTTCCTTTGTTGAAATATATAACGCGTGATATTAGGGTTTTTTCAGGGAGCCAAGAAGCAGAGAGATACAATACAGAGTGTGTTGTTGCTTCTTCGCCACAACTCAACAACATGGGTCAGTAAACGCTTCCCTCAAATCTTTCTTTTGTTGATATTGCAAACGAAAACCCTAATTCCATCTTTTCTAATGGGATTTCTTCTTCTTCTTCTTCTGAATCAGGTATCTCCAGAGATTCTATGCACAAGAGGCGTGCCACTGGTGGAAAGAAGAAGGCCTGGAGGAAGAAGAGAAAGTGTGTGACCCTTTTCCTTTATTTATTTCATTGTTTTAGTTTTGTTTAGTGTCCATCTAAATTTGTGTATTTGAATTTAGTCACATCTCTCTTCTTTTACACTGACTTGCCTAATGTTGTTGCTAGTAGTGTGAGATACCTATTGGATTTTTTGGTCGTTTTGATTATTACAATGTCTTGTGAGTTGTGCTTGGTTTTATTTTTTTGAAATTAAAATTGAAGTCGAGTCTTCTTGTGTAGTCAAGGTTGTTTTTTCAGTGGAGATTAGAATTGTGATTCTGTGTGCAATTGAGCGTATAGCGTATCTAGATTTAGTTGTTCTTCGATTGAGGTTTTGATGGGATAAGGGGAAAATCAAAATTGTACTAGAGAGTCGTGTTGAACTTTAGTGCTAAATTGTGAAACTGTTTCAAATCTTAACATGATTTCATTACTCTGCTTGCTGCATTTTCATTTCTGTTTTAGCTAGTTTTGGACGGTCCTTGAGTAAAATCGAGAATTTCCTTTTGGCTATGCCTCCCATTGTAATGCTTTTTTATTAGCAATTGTCTGGTGCATGGTTCTGAAATTTTAAGAAATGGATTATTGTACCATGTTTTTTTTTTTTCATTTCTGCCAAATGCAGAATTATCGTGTGGAGAACCTAGATACAACAACTAGGAGGATATAGGATTTTTTACTTTGAATAAACAGTGACTGGATATAGTGGTCTACATTTATTTAGGTTTTTAGATCTTTTTACTAATTGTTGATACTATTTTAAACTTCCCCTATATTTTTCTCATATTTTAAGCAGATAATTACTTGTATCTATTTCGATAAACGTAATTACAACATGTTACTATTATACTACACATTTTTGGGATTTTTTTCTAAACCATGATGATATACTCTATTAATTATTTTTTACTGGTGGTTTCTGATAGGTATGAGCTTGGTCGCCAGCCTGCTAACACTAAGCTGTCAAGCAACAAGACTGTCAGGAGGATCCGTGTTAGAGGTGGCAATGTGAAGTGGAGAGCATTGAGATTGGATACTGGAAATTACTCATGGGGAAGTGAAGCTGTAACTCGCAAGACTCGTATACTTGATGTGGTATACAACGCCTCAAACAATGAGCTTGTGCGTACTCAGACCCTTGTCAAAAGTGCTATTGTTCAGGTTGATGCCGCTCCCTTCAAACAGTGGTATCTTCAGCACTATGGTGTTGACATTGGTAGGAAGAAGAAGACAGCTGCAAAGAAGGATTCTGCAGAGGTTGTGCCTTTGGAACATTCTCTTTGTGTTCTATTCTTTTATGATACGTTTTTCCTTAATCCACTGTTAATGCTCTCATAACATAGAGACTCTTTCTGGTCTTCGGTTCAATGGATACAGTATCTGAACTAGAATATGTTCTGAAAAGTAAATTATGTGTATATAGTCTAGCAGCCATAATATTCTATCTTTCAATATTTTCTCAGTTTGGATTTGACATGATAGCTAGAATGTAATGAACTGCATTGCTAAACAGTGTTTTATAGACTATTAAAATCTGATATGCGTTTCTAGCTGGTTCAAGTTACTACTTGCGCAACACCTATTTGTTTTTATTAGGAATAAATATATGGAACATTATAGAAGCTGATACCTATTTATCTATCCTGGGATGTAATCTGCAGGAGGGTGACGCTGCAGCAGCAGAAGAAGCCAAAAAGAGTAATCATGTGCAAAGAAAACTAGAAAAGCGCCAGAAGGATCGCAAGCTTGATGCTCACATTGAGGAGCAGTTTGGTGGTGGTCGTTTACTTGCTTGTATTTCCTCTCGACCTGGTCAATGTGGCAGGGCTGATGGGTAATTACTTGAATTGTCACTATGCTTAATATGTGTATAATGAACCACTTTCATAACTGTTTCCTTTTTTGCTGGGTTATGCAGCTACATTCTGGAAGGTAAAGAGTTGGAATTTTACATGAAGAAACTCCAGAAGAAGAAGGGGAAAGGCGCTGCTTGATTTTAGGTTTTCCCAAATTTTTATATATGGCTTTAGTCGTTTTTATTTGTTGCTGGTACCATTCATGCTGATGTTTTGTGCCACAGGACATTTAGTGCAAACTATCATCCTAGTATTTGCAAATTGACACTGAATTTTGTTTTTAACTGCTTTTTGCTTCTGATGAGTTACAATTTTATTAATGAATGCCTTTCAATCCTTATTGTTGGGGTAGTCAGGGAAGGTGTGTTCAATGCAATGGGCTAAATGTGAAAAGATATATCAGATAGGTTCCTCTCTTTTTTAAAATAACCAGTATGATTTAATATTAACAATCTTATTTAGAGTAAGATGTATTGCTCTTTTATCTTTTCTATTTTCTTCTGTCTACTAGATTAAGAATGAAGCAAAATCATGAATATCAGTTTATCGGGTGATTTCTGAAAACAATATTTGTTTCTAGTTTCCGTTAAATGCAATGGGCTAAACTAATATTAATTTTTAAAATTCGAAAACTAATTTCGTAATGAAAATGTATCTTAGTCGTATTTGACAGTGGGTATAGCATTGTAATAATTTTTTCCTTTGTTGGACGTAATGATTTTACCTTACACTTCAGATTTAATTTTGTTTCTATTATTTCTTGCAAATTTTTTGGCAATTTTATATTAAAGGTTTTTCTTCACATGAAACACGTATCCTTCGAGGTTTCGAATTCCCTGCCTAAGTTTTGTTATCGTTGTAAAAAAAACAATTACCAAATCGATAAATGTAAGATGTATATTTTCTTCGCTGATTTCCTGTTGGTAAGACAATTTTTGGTGTATCATCAATGTCGTAAATAAAACCCTAAACAAAACTAAACATAGTATCATAATCAGAAATATAGATCAAATAATCACTATAGTTCATAAATATATGATAAATTAAGTCAAAATCATAATAGTCAAAGGTGGAACAATCCATCTAGTTGTAAATTAAATTCACATCTAAGAGTGTTTAAGTATAATTTATTGCTTAAAAAGCATTTTCAGGGTACATCTATACCTAATAAAGTAAGGTTTCAAGAAAAAAAAAGGGTAACAATTCTAATTTTCATGTTCACATAATCACACAATTTCAAATGTGTTGTACTTTTATCATAAGGTTATTATCGAAATCTCCAAAATATGAGATCAGTTTATTCTACAACATAACCTTAAAAATATATAAAAAGAAGAAATGAAAGTAGTTTCAAAATGCATTTAAAAATACAACTCCATTTGCTTAAAGATATATAAAAAGAAGAAATGAAAGTAGTTTCAAAATGCATATACAACTCCATTTGCATGGAAATATGTATTCTTAGTCTTCTCACTAATCTTGGTAGGAAACTTCCATGAACAAGTCGGTTTGGAAATAGGGGAAGGAAAATGTGGAAAATGGTTAAGTGTGGAGATGCACTGAATTATCAATGATACAAAATTCAAGAAAGGTTGGACTTATTTTAGGCAAGGAGGTTAGAGGAAACTATAGAGAACCTTTAGCGAGTGACTCTGAAATGTTTTAGAGTAATCTCAACAGAGTTTCATTAAACATCAAGAGTGCTAATACAATGATAGAGATCTCTTCATTTATAGGGAAATAGATCTCTCTTTTACATAAATGAAAACTCCCACATGCCCTATTTTCATGCCTTGATTCATGGATCAGATGACAAGTGACACCTCATATTTATGATGCTTTATTCCATGTGCAAAATGTGCTAAACATAATGTGTTCTAGAAGGAAGATCATTATACATAACTCGACAGCTTGACCTTCAAAGAGGATCTTGGCAGCCCAACCTTCAGAAGGAGCTCGATAACCCGATCTTCAAGTTGATCTCAAGTGTAGGAAGACAGGTTAGCCTAAGAGCCTGGCTAAAACAGGAAAATCCGATAAGTCGATCTAAGAGCCTAACAAAAAGTAGGAGAGCTCGACTGGTCAGCCTAGGAAATCAGATGGAAACAGGAAAGCCTTACAAGTTGGTTTGGGAGCCTAAATGAAAGTAGGATAACTCAGTCAAATAAAGGAGAGCTCGGATGGTACAAGGAGAACTCGACTGGTAACAAGTAAAGATCGACATGTAACTTGGTCCACAAATACAAGATTCAAAAAATACAAGACCTGGAAAGTATGCAAGAAAACCTATACAATTCTACATTATTTGTATATGTAGAGAGAAGGAAACTAAAGTTAGGCCTAGCCGTGGATCCATGTTGTAAGCCTTTACGGTGATTTTTATCATACCGCCCTCTTGAAAGGATCTATCCTAAGATAAAAAAGGGTGTATTAGGACCCACAACTTCAATGTTTATTACCTCCATAATCAAATGTCTTTATACAAGAAGCATAAAACATAATATTATTTGTTTTTTTTTTTGTTTTAAAGACAAGTTATATATAAAGAAAATATTAGAAAAGGGTCTCATTGTATTTTGGATTATATCTTTGAGTAAAACTAGAAGTCCTACTTCATAAAAGCTTTGGTGTGCATCTTGAGTTAAGTGTATCCTAGGAAACAATACTAACTCAAAAAGATGTGACTTGGAAATATTTTTTGAGGAGTTTAAAACAATAGAGTTGAAATATTTTTGAGAGAAAAGCTTGGAATAAAGAAAGAACAATTAATGAATAGAAAAGAGTTTAAGGAATTTTAAACTCCCTTTATCATCTTTGTTTTAACTGATATATGGATAATGAAAGACGATTGTAGAAACCTTGTCTCCTTGAAAGAACATATTTTCTTTTTCCACTTTTTCTTTTCTTTAAGTCTTCTATTTATCTCTCTTTTTTCTCTTTACCTTCTCTTGATATTATTTTTTTTATCCTCTATGTCTTTTTTATCTTTCTTCTGTTTCTCTCTTTGAACTTTCATTTGTACTTGATCTTCAACAACTTGGTGGTGTCAAAAAATGAAATACAAATTTCATTGGAAAGGCCATTATATACAAATTTTCTATCAAATTGTCATGGTCTTCCTAGTAAAATATGATAAGCCTTCATGGGAACTACATCACATAAAAATTCATCTTGATATTTCTGTATGGAGAATTGGATCTTTACTTGATGTTTAACTGTGATATCTCCATCTTCGTTTATCCAATGAAGTTTGTAAGGTTTGAGAAGGGGTATCACAACTAAGTTTAACTTCTCAACCAATCTAGTGTTGTAACAATTATTACAAGAACTACTATCCACAATTAGAGAACATGTATTGTTTGAAACATTACATCTTGTATGAAATGTGTTCTCTCTTTGTGTGATGTGTGAAACACTATGTTGATTGCTAAGAAGCGTTCTAACCATAAGAAGGTTGCCATCACAAGAGTATACATCCTTTCCATTAGACTCTTGTGAGTTCTCACTCTCACTAGTTGTTGACTCTTCTTCACTAATATAAAGATCAATTCCCCTCAAGATGACAGTCCTTTTGGTGGGGAACTGAGCAATTATGTATCCTTTTCCTAGACACTTAAAACACTTGATGTACCTAGTGTGAGTGTGTGTGGATGATTCACCCTTACTCTTTTCACTCTCCTTGGCTAAATTCTGAGGTGGTTCTTCCTTTTTAAAAACTTTCTTTCCATAAGAACTAGAGTGAGCTTGATCTTTCTTGGAAGAAAATTTTCTCAAGTTTTGTTGTTCTACCTTTATACACATTTGAACTAAATCATTCAAATCTCTATAAGATAAAAGCTAAACTTTATCCTTGATTTCAAGGTTTACCACTTAAGAACCTAGCCAAAGTGATGTCCTCATTTTCAACTATGCCCGCCCTTATCATGTATAACTTCATTTTTTGACTATACTCTTCTAAAGTCATAGACCTCTGTTGAAGTCTCTAGAATTCATCCATGAGTTCTCTATTGTTGTATGAGAGAATGCGTATCCTCTTAAAGGCAGACTTAAGATCCTTCCAATACTCAATGGAAAGATCATTATGGCGACGCTTCTCTTGGAATAAAGAGGTCTAGCAATACATAGCATACCCTTGAAAGGGTTGCTAGAGGCACTTTTCTATCTTTACTAACTTGGTGGCATGCAAATATTTGCTCCACCTTCATCTCCTAGTCCAAGTATGACTCGACACTATCCTTACCATGGAAGTAAGGCAAGTAAAATTTAGTTTCCTTAGGGGTATGTTCTTTTCCTTTTTTTGTCTAGCTACAAATGATAATATTCCCATATTCCAATCTCGTCTTGATCATAAGTTGACTCCCCACCTCTACTTCCCCTTGACTCTTTTTTTTTTTTTTTTTAATTTGTTCTTCCTTTAGAAGCCTAGTGTCATCCGTCATAAGTGCAATTTGAAGTTCTTTGTCAATGTTATCTCTTATCCTAAGTTGCACTTTTTCTTATCGTCATAGGTTGAATTCTCTGAGTTCTTTAGAAATTTGTTTCAAAGTATGAATAGATTCCTCAGAGTCACTCTCCATGGTAAGACAAATGTCTAGAGATCTTTTAATTTCAAAAATTTTCCTAGAATGAAAAATGTTAGAAGTGTTCACAAGTTCATTCCTAAGAGAGGTGAGTCACAAGCTTATTAAATACCATGTCTTACATAGCCAAAGTTTACCTCGCTACTTATTCTACCACTTTTCACAATAGGATGTGCTTTTGAACTTAGAAGATTTTAGACCAAAAATTAACAAAACACTTACTCTAAGACTCGTACGCACTAAAATAATGGATTCCTAAGTAACCAAGCTACACCTAGACATAAAACAAGAGACAACTAGGCGAATCCTATGGTGAGGATTATTAGCTTTGGTTTACAAGACATAGTCACCGTAAGACCCTCGAAAATAATTATATTTGAGATGTTAAAGTTTTTTTAGAGTATAGAAGAAAATATATATAATGCTACAGTAAAATATTATAGTAAATACGTATGATGCTACAATAAAATTCTATAGTAAATATGTATTGTGCTATAGTAATATATCCTCATGAAACATGTGTTGTTATAGTAAAAATGTAGTACAACTACAGTAAAAATGTATTACAACTATAGTACCATTGTAGTAAAATGTAGTATAGCTATAGTACTGTTACAATAACCTTAACTTGATCAACTATAAATACGGGTGAGGAAATGAATTTTTTCATTATCGGAGTGAAAGTTGTGAAGACAGAGCAAGAATTTAGTAGAAAATAAGGAGATTTGAGGGCTAAGATATAAGTTATAGATAAAGTTAAGGGTGTTTAGATTGAGTTGTAGAGACTGTTGTTTGTAGAGAGGGGTTGTCCTTGTGAGTGTAGAGGCTTTTGAAGGGTAGAAAAGGGAGGTGCTACTCAGATTTCGTAGAGAAAGGATCAAAGTAGTTCATCAAGCGATAAGGGGGGATAAACTTTCTTTTCTTCTTGTATGATTCTGGATGTGTTTAAAAGCATGATAGTGGGGTTGTAAGGGGATTTGACCTTTCTCTGTTATTATTTTGTAATAGGCATTGATGGTCTAATATTGTTGTGGTGTAAGGGGAACTATCCTTGCCCTTGATTTTTTGTGTGAACATTGTTGATGAACTTTTTTTTGTGGTCTTGTATTGAATATGTAAAAGTGTAAATGCTAATATTGTAAGTAGGTGTTAACCTTGTTTTGATTATTCTATGTTCTGTGTTCGAAATATATGATGGGTTAGGCTGTTGGGTTGTGAAGATCTGATTGTTGGATCAATGTCTTGAGGTGATGATAATGTGAAATTTGTGAAATTAGTTGGAGAACACTTGGACTAAGAAAATATAAGATACTTAAGTTGTCCATTGAGACACACTTCTCTTTCTTGGAAGTCTCTTCAACAAGCTTTGAACTTATTTCCTTTTGGAAAACCTCTTTCAAAAATGCAAAATATTTTTTCGTATAAAATCAACAATGTGATTTTCAAATGAATTATGATTAATATCCACAACAAACCACATGCTTCTAATCCATAGAAAAATTGATGAGTACCACGAATATATGTTTGAGTATTGATTCAGAACTATGGACAAAATCGAAAATTGAGGTTTCATCTTTCTATGATTTTGGTTGAAATTTTGGATTTAAAAACCCTTCGAAATTATGTTGAGATTGAAGGAAAGTGTATTTATGAATGCATGAATGATTTCTGGAAAATTTCCTTGACCAGATAAACTACTATATTTTTTTTTGGTGTTGTTATGTTGCGTTTTTGGGACTTAATATTTCAAAGCTATGAGCTTTGGTTCCTGGGAAATGAATTTGAGAAATCTAAAAATCTTTTTTCAATAACTTCATCGATCATTTATCAAAAGCTCAATATGTATTCAAAAACCAAATTTTAATTTCCACTAATATTTCCAGAAAAAAATGGTCAAACAAAACATTTAAGTAATAGAAAAATGGAACTTTAATCTGAAATGAAGAAATATCTTAAATTTAGAAGTACATAGCTAATTTTAGGGAAAAAAATTTAATATATTTTCTCGCCACTTACTCATAAACCCAGTGAAGTTTTGTGGGGGAAAAAAAGCATAACAAGATTAACACGAAAAACAACCAAATCAAGAGTTTAATAATCTGAAATGATAACTTCCAGATTATTCTCATTGGTACCTAATTATTCTAATTATGTTGCAGAATATTTTTTTTTTCTATCTAACGACTTGAATAACGTCAATGTTCACTTCAAGTAAGAATCTGATCCATAAATTAGAAACGTTGTTTTTTAATCATGAGTCAATATAAAAATGCATTAGTTTCTATATTGAATGAATATGATCGCAGCTGTTAAGATGAAATGAAGAAAAACAAAATCGAAATATATATATTTGGATTTTGTTGATATAAAAACGGCATTATGTACCCTCCTTTAATTCTTTAGCATTTGTTATTTTATGTTATTTACAAAATTTTCCTATTTTTTTCTTGTTGCTTCAACAATTTTATCTCAAATTAATTTTACGAAGAGTCAACGCATTAGTAAATTGACGTTGATATGAAGCTTTTATATTCAAATAAAAATAAGTTCAGATTCCCGAAGTTGCTTACATGGAACAATTGAACCAGAAAGGAAAATTATGTAACTTTAACTACCAAAAATTACAAATCAAGCCAAAACAATTATTGAAAATTGCTTACTATTTTCTTATCCTGCTATTTAGATGAATTTTGTTAAAATTCTATATTTTCCTTTAGTGAGCACCAATCCATTACTCCCTTCATTTTTTAAATTTTAAACGTGTTGTTTAAGATTAATTTTAGAGTATTTAATAAGAACATAATTTTCTTAGTAAAGTGTTTGTAAGATTTTCGGTTTTCTTCTTTTAGTTTAACATTATAATAAATACATATATAAATTAATTAAAAATTAGATAGTTAACGAGAAAGTAATTAATATTATGTTGATCTTTAAAAATAATATTTAAATAAAAACAAAGAACTTAAAACCAGTTTAAAAAAATGGGTAAGTATTCTATAGCCTTAGCAATAGATACATTTATGATTGCTAGAGATCCCCTCTCACATGCATGTAAAACCAGCACAAATTTGAATCATCCATTGACAAGGCTCAAAGTTTCATCATAATCAGGTGTACAAAATTAAACCATGATAAAGACAACCGATAAAATTGATAGGAAAAGATTAAAAATGCTTGCTGATTGGTGTCAAAAACCTCACTGCCTGATAACAAATACCAATAGAGCAAAGCCACAATGAACTATATGTGATTGTACAGTTTGTCAATGAAAAAGAATAACAAATTTTATAATCTAACAATCTCCACCCTTTCAGTTCAGGAAGGCAAGTAATTGTATATTGGCATTTTATAGGTCAGGAATGTTGAACCCTTTTCTTTTCCAAAGTGTGGATACGATTTGCCATTAGGAACTGAAACAACTTTTATGTAACTTTAAGGCATATGCTTGGCAACAACAATGAGGCATAAGTCTTTACACCAAAAACAAACAGAACTGCAAGTTTGGCGTGTCAAGCAGCAACTGATTTGCTTTAATTGGGAGATAAAAACCACTGATCAGCTTAGGCTCAAATCAATGTGTTCAGGGATGGTTGAGGTTTGGCCATTCTGACCTTTATCAATGAGGATCTGAGAAGAGGATTTGTATGCACATAAAATCCAAAATCTGGACATCAACTTACCTGCTCTCCGATCAAATCAAGACCAACAACCAGAAAACTTATCCCTTGAAACAAGAGGAAGTAGAAGTGAATTCCTTGGGCAGATAGTAAGCTTCTAACTGAAGCAGTCAACAAAATAAATGCAAGACAAAGTTCTTTCCTGAAGAGACGATTTCTCTTGGTCTTCCCAGTTTTCTTTGACAATTCTAGTTTGCTTAGTTCCTCAAGGCCTGAATCTGAGTTTGATCTATGGAGACTGTTAGATCGCATTAGGGGTTCAGAGTCTTTCTCAAAGGCAACCAAATCTGTCTCTGATGATCTTCCCAACTTTTTTGTAACCACCCACTCATAAGAACTTCCAAAGCGAAATAATCCAGATACCATGGCATTGAACTTAGTTACTGACATAGTGTTCTCAAATAGAAGATAAGGAACTATAAATGGAAATGAACGTGGAGCTGGGAGAACACTTAAGAGGGACATAACTCCAGGAATGTAACATACAACCCAGGCTGGGAGCTCAGCTTCAGGAAGGAACATGGTCAATGGAAGAATTATGCAGAATAGGGTGAATGAATAAAATGGCAGGATAAGTTTCCTCAGGAGGAAGAAAAGAAATATCAAATTGAACTTCTTTGCCCAACTAACCTGGTACAAATGGAAATAACATCATACAAGTCAAATTATTTTAATAAAATGGAGGACAAAATGAATCAGTATTCCCTATTGTGCAAGATGTAGACAAATAACAGAATAAAAGTTTCGTACTGAATTTAATAGCACTTTTAAGGTAAAGAAGAAGAAAAAGAAACACGTTGAATAAACCTGTACTCCATTATTCCACTGCCCTAGATGTTTTAACAGTGTTGCTTGCTTTCAGAATAACAAGATGCTTGATACAGATAAAAAAAAACATGACTAATTTTTTACCCCATGGATCATTACTGTTCTTAAAACATCAATTACTTTATAACTGCCTTACCAATTGGGGTTTTAATAAGTGATCTTAGAATCCATTTTAAATTATTGGGCTGAACTGAGCATTGAGATAATTTTTCGGCATTTGTATGACCTTATTTCATTGTTTTAAGCCTAACTTGAGTTGTATATTTGCTATAGGTGTTCATTTTATGCCAGTAAAGATGATCGACAAATTCTGCGAACTGTTAAATTGGAAAAAAATGGGATTTTTAATGGCTAAATTGGAGCAGAGCAGCCATGCATATTGAAGTACCCTCATTGTTTTAAACATATCTCACCTATTTTAAGCCTGGCCAAGGCAATGAACACTCCTTCGAAATCTTTTTTCCTAGGCTATCTTTTGAACTAGGTTTAGACTGGGGATAATGAAAAGAACAGCATCTGCAATATAGGGAACTTAGAATAAAAGTTGACAGCTCATTGTTTAGTGATTTTGAAAGCTCCAAGATTCTTCCCTTTAAGATTGCCGTGCCGTTGGATTTCTATAGTCTTCTTTAAGCTTTTCCGATGGCAATTGTTGTGAGATACCCAAGACCTTATAAATCTAAAGGATTTAAGGATTGTCGTTTGGGTATGTTTTTTTCTATGCTTAGTCTTTGTTTTGTATGAATTATCTATATCTATTCTTCTTCAGAGTTCTCTTGCAAAGATGAATATGTTTGACATATTTCTGACTGGATCTATATTTATATAATTGAAGCAATAAAAACTAGCATCGATTAATCAGATATCTAATTAAGGTTAGTTTAATTGATTGTTAATCGACATTAGTTGAATAAAATAAACACAAATTTAGGATAGTGATTATGATTTTGCTTAGTTAATTAAAATCTAGGCCATTATATGGTGGAAATTCAAAAATTAATAAATAAAAAATAACTACATATGAATTTAATGCCCATGATTAGTGATTTGCTTTCTAGATTTGAAATTCTTAATTACATTTCTATCTGGATTTTCTTTGCTTTCCTGATTTGAACACAAACCCCCACCCTCTCCCGAAATCCGCTTTTTATCGGATTAGAAATGCAATGTGTTTTTGGAAAATACTATATATAATTAAGCAACCTAGTCATATTTTGGCTGTAGTGCGGCATTGTGTCACATCCCAGGCTACAATTTACTTATGTCTTTAAATTCCTAAAGGATACACAGGAAGGTATGGAGTGAGTAGTAGATATTTGACAGCTTTATGAGAAGTATCTAATGATTTTGTTGCAAGATACTATCAAATCCCATTGTTTAGCAGGAGATACAGTTCTTTGTTTTTATTATTATTAAAAAAGGATGAGAGTGTGTGTGTACAAGAATGGGACTGACGAACTTAACAGATTAAAATACATAACTGGAGCATTAGGAGCTATGACCTTAAAGGCATACGAGATGTTATCCTAGGAGAGGCATATCATGAGCATTACTAAGACTAAGGCATGAAGCACGGTTGATGGACTTTACATTCTTCTAGTATACAGTTGGTGGGTTAAGCATTTAAGTTTTAACCTCTTACACGTCTTCTCAAGAAAGAAGATGAAAAACATACTACACATAATATAGTCAAACATTCAGTAAAATGATTAGTAAGAAGCATATAATTCAAAGTATCAAATTGGGAACATTAACTAATAATATTTGTTCCTTCCTCAGCTTAATAGTAAGTAAACTACTTTACAGTCATATTTTCATTGAAACAAATCAGCATAAAATATTTATCTAGCCTAAATATATTTGATACCATCAACTCATCAAGTAAGCTCTTTTCTTATGCTAATCTACCTCCTCATGTCTTAAACTAAACAAATAATGACCACAACAGTTACCTTCATGATGTGCAGATGATTCTAAGTGGATTTATCCGATAACAATTCAAATTTCAATATCAAGGACTGGATATTCTCACTGATTAACAATTTGGAAATATAGTTCTGGAAGTTAAATTACTGAAAAGGATCAAACTATATTCATATTCTGATAGTAATAGTAATAATAATAACATTAACAAAAACATCAACATAATAACAATAGAATGATAGTTTCCAGATTTAAAAAATTCAATTTCTCTTGAAAGAAAACATGTGCTGAATTCAATACCTTTGAACGAAGTATATCAAAAAAACATAAGCGAAACAACTGCATTGGACCCGAATGCCACCGGTGTTGTTGTTTCTTATATGCCTCGTAGGTCTCTGGAAGTTCACAAAGACACTACAAAAAGCAAAATAGTCATATTAAAGTCTAATAATGTATGATTAGCAACCAAAATTTGAAATATAGAGCACCTTAACATCATTGACGAATATAAACTTCCATCCACAAAGATGAGCACGAACAGCAATATCCATATCCTCAACAGTCGTTCGCTCCAACCAACCACCACTTTCCTCAAGGGCCTTTATTCTCCACACACCAGCAGTTCCATTAAAGCCAAAGAAGTTAAGGAAGATACCATTCACCTGTTGTTCTACCTCAAAGTGGAAAGACAAATTGATATTCTGCAATCTTGTAAGCAAGTTCTCGTCCTTGTTTACAAATGCCCATCTTGCCTGAACTAATGCCAAATCATCCCTTCCCTTCAGTTAGAGCATAGCAAGGGGAAAATTCGTTAGACAACATGCTTAATACAGGAACCAAAAAGAATATTCATTTAAAATGACATAGTAATAAATAGAAATTGTCTACTATCTGTTTACACTGTTGAAAACGTTTTTCCAGTATTTATTTAGTTTGTGATATAAATATAGTCTTTATATCTAGAACTGATTTTGTTTACTGCATTCTACTAGAAGTCGTCAATTGCTTTATAGCTAACAATGATGCACTTGTGAATAATATATAAGCAAAGACAGAAGTAGCATCAAAGGAGCTGGAATTAATAATTCAAACTAGTTTAGAATTGGGGAAAAGTGGAGATTCTCAACATATTGGCAGAATTTCAAAATAACATTATTATATTTAAATTGTCTAACTTTGGTAGGAGAGCTAGGATACTAGGTAGTTTAATGAGGGAAGGGAACTGGTTTAATCAGTTCTATCATTTGTAAATAGAGCACTTGCTTTTTACGAAAGGAGAAATCCTTATTGGAGGAGGAGTACTCTTTCTCCAAGTATCCATTTAACTAATATAATCTTTCTTAACTTAAACGCCTCCCTCTTGAAGTTCAACTTTGTCCTCAAGGATGGAGTGATAGAGCTGTGTTTTCGGAGCACAAATGGCGGAGGTGGGAAGCTGAGTTTTTGCTAAGCATGCTGCTTGTAACACAAAATGGGATCTTTGCAGATTGTTGAGCCCCAACGCCATTAACAATGAGACAAGTTACTGCAAATGTAAGCTTCAAAGTGTGCCCTTGAAGAAACTCTTCTTCCTTCAGTTACACCAATATTTTCCAGCCTCTTCAGTCAAGATCTCTCTGGTGGCATGGGCTTCGCCAATCTGGTTATGAAATGAGATTGATTGCTGTAATTCCTCTTCTCTTCATTTGCAAAGTCCTTGTTGCCATCATTGGATCTTCAACCAGCCCATGACTGGCATATAGACTTGAATCAAGCAGTTTAAGCAGTAGAAGACTGACCAATATATGTGACTCGGTAGTGTAACAAAAATTGATATGGACGGACTCAATACAACACTGATGGTTTAAAACTTCAGTTAGGAATGAAAGGATGGTGGATTGCTGTGCCTGTGTACAGCCCATAACTCTTTTCTCTGAATGATTAATCTGATTTTAAATCAGCAATTATACCATTACTGGTACCATTATATACTTACATGATATGCTAGAACCTATAGATCCAAAAGTTCACTAATCTTAGTTTTTATAGTGAGAAAATCATGCATAGCGTCTCCAAACTAAAACTCAAAGCTAAAGCACCTTCAGGTTCTACTACTTAGACTAATTTTAAGGATGTGTTTGATCTAAAACATAAAATCATTATAATCATTTTATTAAGTCTAAATAACAAAAATATATTAATGTCCTTTTTCATACTCAAATATACGCCAACATATTTACTCGAATCAACAGTGTTTTAACTTCAACTTTATAGGCATAAAATTACCTTGAAATAGGGCACTGTTTTCTTTAAGAAATCCGGTGTTGGCTGAAAATCAGCATCAAATATTGCCACAAACTCATAATCCTTAACATAATCACAGCCCATTGCTGATTTAAGATTCCCTGCCTTGTAACCTGTACGTAGAAGCCGGTGCCTATATATTATCCTAACACCCCTTTGTTGCCATTTAAGCACTTCTGCCTTGATAAGCTGTTGGGTATCTACTTCATCAGAATCATCAAGAATCTGAACGAGCATTCTCTCCTTTGGCCAATCCAGGATACAAACTGCTCCAATGGATTGCTGGTAAACCTACAGGCCAACAAGATAAAAATTAAGTAATTCACAAAAAAAAAAAAACAGCAGAGGTAGAGTGATATAAAGTTAAGAGTCATATTCTTAATAATCCACATTCTAGGGTGTAGGGAAAGTGCTGATTGGAAGAATATTTTAGTGACATTGGTGACTAGAAGATGCAACTCCTCCTTTGATACTCATTAATATACTATTAAAAAAGACAAGAATAGAAGAGGAAACTAGTGAGGTGACATTCTATGAAAAGAAAGGGAGAAGACTGTATTTGAAGACACAATAATTAGACAAGCAAATTTTTGTAGGACAAGACTGTATGTCTTAAATGCCTGCTCAAAGATTAAGAACAAGAAAGAGAAAACGTAGACTAAGTTGTTTTTTTTTTCTGTATTATTTCAGCAATTGTCGACGATAAAACCCAAACATCAGCTTACAAAGCAAATCTCTTTTCACACACGGCATTCCATGTCACAACTAAAAGTCTTATTATCTCAACATCCCACAAGATAAGAATATATAGACTTTCTCAAAAAGTCTCCCCCCATAACAACTAGCAATTTAACTACTTTTATTTTTAAATTTCTTCCTATAATACACTTTCCAAATCCTTTAATTACTTCCCTGCTTGACAGTATGTGTGAGTGAATGTGCACATACACACTCACACATACACACACACACATATATATTATGCATCAAAGCACAGATTGGGTGTACACACACACACACACATATTATGCATCAAAGCATAGATTGGGTGTTCTTATTAATCAAGCATATGAATGTTATACAAATCTATTGCTTTTTCTTTCATCTTTTCCTGTTTTGGTCCGCATAGCCAAGTGCTAGTTGCTTCTATCAGCTAAGCATTGCAATTTCTTCCCATAAGTGGAGCATTAGGAAAAGAATATTTTTTCCCTACAACAACCACATACACAAAGCCTCTGCCATTTCCTCTTTCAAATGGAGCACTAAATCCCAACATCTAACCTGGTCTACTCTCATTCACAATATCTCAGCAAACATCCATTCTGTCATGGCTCTAAGCTCCAAGACATACCCTCCATTTTGGCATCTGCAAGTTACAGAGCTCCAACTTGAATCAACCACACTTGCCCTTGCCATATGCCCGTACAATACTTATAGCACAAACCACTCAAGCCAGCAAAATCCATTCGCATGCATGCACCTCATTTAGTTGAATATCACCCAAACATTGTATGCAAAGAGTGATTTTGCAGGTCTTGTGTTTACCTATCTCAATATCTAATTATAATTGATCTTAATATCTTATTATAATTGATAGAATTAAGCGTTTCTCAACTTCTAAATTTATTCTCTGCCTACAAATACACATCCTACATTTTGAATCTATGCACATGCTTAGTATTGTTATTAACTAAAAAATTCACCTCATTTAGTTGGATATCGCCCAATCACTGTATTCAAAGAGTGATTTTGCAGGTCATGTGTTTACCAATCTTAATATCTTATTATAATTGATAAAATTAAGCCCTGCTCAACTTCTACATTTACTGTCTGCCGACAAATACACACCCTACACTCCAACTCTATGCATAGCTTTAGTATTGGTATTAACTAAAAAAGTTTTATCCAGATGATTTTCTTTTTCATTTACCTTTTCTCGGTTTGATATAAGTAGCTGAACAGTAGTTGCTTACTTGCTTCCAGAGGTCCAGCATTAGGAAAAAAACAAATATGCTATCATAATTTTTGATACATTGTTTAAGGATCTAGTAGTAGTTGTACATGATCAGCAGAGTTTCAGGTAAGAAGAATTTAATGATGCACATAGACAAATCTCTTTTCCTATACACAAAATTATTCTCCACCATAACCGTCTTTAAAATGGAGCATTGAAATTTAACACCTAAGTCAATCTCACTGAAAATGTCACAGCAAATATCCATTCTCTCATGTCTCCAAGCTCCAAGATACACACTTTCACATTTTGCCATCACCAAGCTACCAACGCTCTACCTTTATTACCTAAACGCATCCCTCAAAAGACTGAGTCTGCTTATAAGAATTTATTTACAGCTCTTTGGAACTTCCCCAATAATGTAAGGACTTATGCAATGTTGTTGGAATAGCTTATGATATGTCCATAAACTGTTTTCAATATATCTCAGTAAGCTCCCTGGATAGATTATGAAAACAGCTTACAAATTAAACAAAAACAAATAAACTCAGTTTCCTTTTTAACGGTAAAAGGTAAAAACAACTTAATGACTGCTTATATAAGTAAACACTTAATTAAGTTGTTTACCCAAGCAAACCCTTATAAAATCACCCAAACCATTGTCTCAAAAATCTCTCTAGGATAACTTAAGGAAACAACTTGAAAATCATATGAAAACAGTTTAACCCAATTTCCTTGTAGAAACAACTTATACCCGTGTGTTTATTTGATAAACACTAATTCAATAAACACTTAATTAAGTAGTCCGCTCAGAAAGACCCTCATAATACAAAGCACCCAAGCCACAAAAGCAGAAACATCCCCATCACTAAAATCTTCATCAGTTTAGCACATAATTTAAACAAGACACCAGATCACAGACAGATAACAGAACAGACATTGAAGGTCAGCATTCACAGATTCGGACGTTACAAAAGGACAAAGCAACCTACATCTTCTTACCTCCCTCTCATTGCACATGGGAATCTGAACCAACACCATCGGGAAATCCTCCGCGCTAATACCCACAGCATCGTAATCCACACTTGCCACAGGCTTGAGCCTCCGAAACTTGATCCAGAAGCACCCCAAGATCAAAACGACCCTGTCTACCGACTGCACGATGAACAAAACGGTGCATAAATTCGCCAGGCTCTGCAACGGCGGCGACATGTACCGGGCGCGGACGTCGACCCACACGGCGTAAACGACGGGGAGCATGCCCAGGACGTCGCTGGGATCGGGGCGCCTGAAATGCCACCCCTTGAAATACGCGACGAGCTCGAACCCCAAGAGCACAATCACCACCACGAGGAAGACGCGGATCGCGCGGTAGAGCCGCGACGAGTCGCCCCGCAGCGACGCTGAGTCCGCGATCCGGCGGTGCGCGGTACGGGCGAGGTGGAAGACGCCACCGTAGAGCCAGCCGAGCGAGGCGGCGAGCTGCTGGCATTTGAGAAGGCATACCCAGGAGAGCTGGCGGGCGCTCCGGGAGCGTTCTTTTTTGGATGCGACGGAGGAGGAGGGGGAGGAGGAGTCAACGTCGAGGGCGGTGAATGGCGGCGGAGAGGCGGAGTGGGAGTGGTCGAGCTTGGCGTCGTTGAGGGGATCGAGGTTGTTGTTCTTCTCACGCTGCTTGTTCCACCATTCCTGGAACTCGTAGTTGGGAGTGCGAGACATGGAATGAGAGAAGAAGAAGAAGAAGAAGAAGAAGAAGAAGAAGAAGAAGAAGTTGAATTGGATGATGAAGAAGAAGAAAGATAAGAGAGATCTTTCTTCTTTATTCTTTCTCTCTGTTTGTGTCTGCTTGATCCAAATGGAGACCTATAATTAAGGTACCACCAAGTTTTTAGCTGCATGTGTTGCTCTTTTGTTCATTCTCAGTTTCAGGGGCTCAAAATTCAACTTCCTTCTACAATTTTATTTTATTTTAACTACCATATTAATTATAATAAATTATTTCTAATTATATATCAAATATTTTCTTTTCTATATATTTTACTTTCCTATATATTTGCTTATTATATGTAAAATTACTTTATTTATTTTCTTTTAGTTTATTCCCTTCTTCACATAATCTAATTCGATCTTACGCCTCATTTTGATTTCTTTCTAACTTGAAAATATTTCAGTATCTCACATTTAATTTGTGCTTTCTCACACTTGAGTTCAATATCTTAAATATTGTCTCAAATTCAAATAAAATAATATAAAACAATACAAATTATTACAATAACTAAATTTTAACTCGATAAAATAAAATATGAACACAGAGCGTCTTATTCTCGCGTTAATAAAATAATAATAATAATTTATAATGTATATCTCTTATATATAACTGTTTCACAATAAATATCAATGTAGAAAATAAAAAACAAAATTATTTAGAGTATGAAGGAAAAAAGAAAAATAAGAAATTAAATAGCTAATAGTGAGAACTTTCTTCCATCTAGACTGAGAAGGGAACTAATTCCCAACTAATATAATGAAATTGTTTTTTTTTTTTGGTTAATATTTATCATATTTATTTAATGTTATTTTTTCATTAAATTGATGTCACTAAGAAAATGATGATTAGAAAGTTAAACATTAAGATATGGTAGATAATTTGAAACAACAATTAGAAGATTGAAAGATAAGAACATTGTCATATTTGTTCATTTTACATGCTATCTTAAATTCTTCACCTCTTCTCTTTTCTCGTGTTTGGGTGTGCCATTCATTCCTTATCAATCACTCTTTCAATCCTCATCCTTGGTGTGCACACATAAATTACATATATTACAAACCAATCCAACAACATATCTTACTAATAAAGAACTTACTATAAATGTTACACGATATCTACCTAGTTCTCTCTCTCTATATGTATGGCTTGAATAAATTTTAATCTTAAATTTAAATTTATTAAACACTATTTCAAATTTAAACAAAGCCACGTAAATATATATAAATTATATATATATATATATATATATATATATATATATATATAATATTTTCTTACTCCTTTTGTACCATATTATGCATAGTTTAAAATAATAACTAATATTACTGAAGACTTTAAACAGTGTATTGAATATTCTTTTTAAATTGATGTATTCCATACTTAAAACTACATCAATAAGATCCTAAACTACTTGATTTAGATGCATTATATCAAGAAATGTTGATATTTGTTCTAAATTTCTATATTTTTAATTAAATTAAAAACGTCTTTTGTTAAATATACTTATAATAAATAAATCAGATAAAATTATTATAAAACAACAAAACTTATTTTAATATTTAACACATTTAAATTTTTAGCAACTTTACACAAGAAAACTAATATGCAATAAATTAACTTATATAGAGTCTAAAGTTTAGACTTTTAAATACAATTAAAGTGCATTAAAGTTTAGAATATCGATTATATGAAAAGTTGACGCAATTACAAAATTAAAACATTAATTATTATTTTTACTGACTGAAATTAGTTTAGGAAACTAATTATACGTAGTTCGTTATTTCTTAATTTTCTTCTAGTTACATCATTTATTATATTCATTACTTTTTTTTCAATCAAAATCAATCCGGAAACTAAGGACGCTTATGATTTTCTTGTGTATAGTATTATTTAATATTTAGATAGAAAAATATATAAGAAAAAAAATCACATAATAAAAATAAAAAAGACGAGAAAAAAAATACAGGTATTAATAAAAAGTGTATTTTATAGGGCTTGATATATCTATTAGTATAGAATTAGACTTCTAATACACTTAATATGTTTTGGTTTTCATGAAACCAAAATATAAAACAACATGGTGATATTTTTGAAAATTTCATTGGTTCAATAAAAAAATCAAAGTCATATTCACCTTTTAGTCTCCGTTATAAAAAAAATCAAAACCTAAAGGGTGCCAAATAATAAAAAAATTTCAAAAAAAATTGATATTTTAAGCTGACATAGGATCTATGACTTCAGCTATTTAAACCACTGTTGTCACAGGGTTCTATAAAATTTCCCTTGAAAATTGGCACTTTAAGTTGACGAGTGTCTAAACAAGACTTATGGCTTCAGTTATTTAAAGAATCATTGTCATAGGATTCTACAATACTGACATTCCCCCTAAAAACTAACATTTTAAGCTAACATGTATTTGAATAGGGTCTATGACTTTAGTTATTTACAGAACCGTTGTTATAGAGTTTGCAAAACTTACATCCCAACCAATTCAACTTGATGAAAGGGACAAATAATATCGACCATGTCAAGACACCTTGATTAAAGGGCCTAATAGATCTCAGTTATGCCAATTAGTGTATGAACAAACTTGTCTAATGTTTATTGTTGGACTTGTTTAATTAATATATGTATAGACTCATCCAATAGTCTTAGACTCGTCTAATAAATGTGTAAAACGATTCATCTAATGTTTTTTTGTTATACTTGCCTAGTGATTGGATGAACAAACTCATATAATGTATACTATTAAACTTATATAATCAGTGTATCAGCTAGTGCTGTAAAAATGAGTTGGAACCTGTGAGCCAACTCGGCCTACCACGGGTTCGAGCCAGGTTGGGTTAATTTTTTTTTTTTTTGAAATTTTGATATGGGTCAATTTTGAACTTGATTCACTAAGAACGCAACTTACTTGGGTTGAATCTGTGATGAGCCGACTTGGCTCACCAACCCACATAATATTTCTGATAAGCACTTTTAGTTATTTTTGTATAACATAATTAAGCAACATGAAAAATCTAGAAATCTGTACTTAGTAACTCAATTTATGCATAAATAAATTTGAATCTTTATAAAGGCATTAAAAATTTTATTGAGGAGATTTTGTGATATCTTTTTGTGAATGAAAATCTTATGTTTGATTGATCATAAATCTAATCTAAGACTCTTGTCCCCTGGATTTGAATTAGAAATTTTTTATTGAAAAAGAAAAAATTGTAATTAAATGAGTAAGTGAGCCAACTTGTTTAGTCCACCAACCTGTGATAGGTCAAACTAGGTTCAAATTTTTCGGCTCGTTAATAGATGAATCGGGTTGAGTTGACTCATTAAGTGATAAACCCATGGTGGACCGAGTCAGGTTGGGTTGAGGGGCCTGTTTTAACAACACTATTATGACAAAATCGTTTAATATTTTTGTTGCACTCATCTAATTAATACATACTTAGACTTATTTAATAAATGTATGGAATACCTCATTAAAAGTTTTTTTATACTCATCTAATTATGCTATTTTTTAAAATAACATTATTTTTTAAAATGTATTTTTATTTTTTAAAATAATATTATTTAAAAAAATAAAAAAATCTAAATTTAATTTTATTAACGTAAGTAATTATAAATAAGAAGATAAAATTAAAAATGAAAATAATAGTATAATAAAATTTAACACTTTAAATATAAATTATTCTTTAATAATGTAGAAGTTATATAAGAATAAAATGAAAAATGAAAAAAAAAGACAAATTAGTTTTAAAATAAAATAAATATATAAAAAAGCAAAATAAATTCTATGTACATAGTGAACTAAATATAAATAAATATAAATTATAAATATAAAATAAAAAGATAAAATAACTTGTGAAAGCAAAATAAAATATAAATAAAAAAGAAATCAAAAGTGTCAAATGATTAAAAGACGAACTTTTAAACACTTATTAAGAAAATAAACATAGTTAATAAATAATTTTTTTTAGTATATTCTATTTTTTATATTATAATTTTCAAACATTTATTAAGAAAATAAACATAGATAATAAAATAAATTTTCAAATATATTTTTTATATTATAATAGATAATAGAATAAATTATACTAAGACTTCAAAAATAAAATGTTTGCATTCGTTTCTATTTTAGCTTTCTTAGTGGCATATTGTCAAAACAATTATCGAATCGGTCTAAAAAAATTGAAAATATAAAAGTTTGATGATAAAATATATAAAAATTACTATATAATTATGTTAGTATTACATTATAATAATTTATTTTAGACGTATTATTATTTTACTCAAATTCATTTCTGGCATATGCAGCTAGATTATGATATTTTGAAAACTCTCATTTTATAGAATCATTATATAACTATTCAGATTATTATTTTATCTTAAATTTACATTTATATTTATTATTATTATTATTATTATTATTATTATTATTATTATTATTATTATTATTATTATACTTCATTTTAAAAGAAGTTGTGAAAGTAATTGTTCCGAAAGAAATGAGTTGCGATCACTTTGCTATATACAGTCTTACGCATACATAAGATATTTTTATAAAATATTAAATGTAGTTTCTTTATTCAATTTATCAAAATGAAGCGATTTTTTGTTCAGCATTATTATATCATCAAATTGTTAACAGAAAATATTAACAAAACAAATTCAAATTTTAAAATATTGGAAAACCAAATTTGCAATTACACTTTTATAATTTTGTAGAGATTACACGTCAATCAAAAAATTATAAGAAGTAAAACTAGATTTAAGCATTTTTTAAAATAGCAAGCCAAGTTAAGGGAATAAGATTTGTTTTTATAATCATTTTTCTACTTTCGAATATTTATCAATATTTTTTTTATCTTAAGTCTTTTAAATAATATTATTGTGAAAAATAATATTATTTTTATTTTAAGTGTGTGAAATATACTATTAAAGTCATTAATTAAGTATTAGAATGAAGTCAAATTGATTTTTAAACGTGTTCGCTCATTTTTTTAGGGAAGATTATTTTAGAATAAAATTAAGATTTTTGTTTTTATATTCGGTGTTAATATTTTCATGATTTGTTGAGACAACATGGTTAGAGTTAATTATTATATATAAAATACATTTTACTTTAAAATGTTAAAATTTTATCACATATTTATTTTTAAAAAAGCATCTCAACTTTTTTAAAAAAACTATATATTTAAATTCTTATTGATTTTCCCACTTAAATAATCTAAAAGTATTAAATATAAGAAAAGAAATATGATTGGAGTGAATAATATCTTTAGCATCCATGAGCGTATCTCATACATTTTTGACGTATAATGGGAGAGTATATGAATTGAAGTTGGAAGCAATGTGATTGGACAAGTCTACTGAAAAGGATGGTAACAGATTGCATGTGGATTGGTTGGTGTATGTTAGCAGACAAAAGGGGACGATTCATGTGACTTCAATTAAAGACTCACGTTGGTGTCGCTATTTTAAGTTTGTCACTCATGTTTTTTTTTTTTTATTATTACTGTTAGTGTATACTATTTGGTCTTTTCATTTAGATTCTTTTATTATTATTGATGCTGGATTGGAGTCAACTAAGGACGGATATATATATTTATTTTTTTGTTTGCATACATGATTATTTATTAATTTAATTAAATGTAAGATAAAATCAAACTAATTTCATTTGTTTATGTGATATGTTGGTTCATGTATTACGTAGATTTAAATAATAATAATAATAATAATAATAATAATAATAATATTACTCAACAAAGTTGACTCAAACAGTAATTAATGAAATGGTTCATTATCTAGGTGATATCATCTTGGATTTTGGATACGAAATTAATTGTATGATGTTAGTTCTAGTTTCCGATCGTGAATACTGTGTATTAATATTGTAACTATAAGAAATATTAAAAATATAACTTTAATTAAGTTATATTTTAAAGTAAATAATATTAATATAGATATAATATTGTATTTTACAAATATTATCTATTAAATAAAAGTTTTATTATTCAAATGTTAAAAAACACTTTGAAAAAGGGGAAATGGGAATGAATGTAACACCACTTTTATAAAGGGAAAATGATATGTGAACAACAAATTTCAACAACATTTAGATATACTACAGGTGTCAAACTTTCACTGGTCCACGTTGCAAAGAGAGAGAAAATTACAAATTTTTGAAGATGAGCTCAGATGTTGACGCGTGGCAGAGAGAGAAACGGCTCATTTATTCTGAAATTTGAATCAGATTCAAATTTCGACCCATTTCGCACCACATTTTGCAATCCCCTTTTCTTACACCCATTTCGTGAACCCGACGACCTCTAACCATCTCATGCTCTTCCGGGAAGACTGTCGCCGCACTGCCCTTGCCGGATATCGTCCGCCCGTCCGCCGTCTTCCATCCACAACGGTTCGATTGAGTCGACGGCAGAACCGTAAACCCTAATCCAGGTGAGTCTTCACTTTTTAATTTCATTGCAAAAATTTCTCATGTGGTTGAGTTCATTTCATATATGGGATGGTTTATCTTTTATGTTTGATGGACATTGAAAATCATTTAGACTATGTCTTGTCTGTTCCCATTGTTATATTTGTGACAGTTGTTGTCGTGCTCCATTACTAGGGTTCAAATACTTGCAGCCACGACTAACCATCCACAAGGTATGTTGTTTTAACCGTAGGGGGTTTAATATGTTGTTGTCTTCACTATTCATTTGGGATCTGGGTGAAAAAAAGAGAGCATGAAACTAGGGATAAGTCAAAATGGCTTCTTTGTTAGTTTGTAACATATCTAAAATATTAAAAGGTTCTAGAATAGATTCTCAGTAGTCTAATGAATTTCAGGGGTGATTGATAACCTAACATTGTTGTACTAAATGACACCGTGTCCTTGTAAATTCTTTCCAGTGATGCCAAAGTATTTAAGAAGAGGAAGGGGATAGATTCACACTATGTCCTTGTAAATTCGTCATTGAAGCTGAATTAGATCAGGGAGAGAGACCGAAAACCATATGTAAGTCTTGTCGCCTATTATACCTCTTGATCAAGTCATATCGTAGGCTTTCTCACATTGAACCACCTCCCAGTATAAAAAGGAAAAATATATTTTAGACACCTCATTTGTTATTCAACACCAAGTGAGACAGAGATAAAATAATAGGTGATAGAGAAAGAGAGAAAAGTGAGAAATTAGAGGTTTTGATGGACTGTTTAAAATAATAGGATATCCAAAAGTCATTGCCACCGTAGAATGTCAAAGTGTAAGGGATTTGGCCAGTCAGGTATTAATTTTAACTCATGTCTTTGCTCATAAAGAAGGGCAATGTCAGTTAGGCTCTACTTTGGTTTTCAGCTCAGCATTATAACGGGAGACTATTCATGATGAACATAAAGTAATCTGATGGAACTCGAAATTTGATGTTCTTTTTCGTTTTATTTATCATTAGAACTGGAAGGTTCCTCATCCGAAAATACCATAAAACATGGTTTACAAAGAGGCACCGAATGAAAATCAACCACAGCCCAAAAAAGGAAACCCAAAAATACTAAAATATGTTGGATTGATAAAGATTTCAGAGTTTATAAGTTCTTAAGAACAGTATACAAGGTGATATTCGACTAACTTTAACTGTTTATATTTTGTTTTGGATGAATTAGATTGTAGAACTCTGCATACATAAGTTTCGTTATGGGAATTCAATGTCTTTGTTGTTATACTCTGCATACATGTCTTGATGAAGCAGATAAATGTGATATGCATAAGCTAGGATTGAACTTTTACGATGTTAAGCATATTAGGATTCCCATTTATGCATTTAGTTAATTTTTCTTCTTGTCCATTTAAGGTTGTTTTCAAACTTTTATCACTGTTTGTTGACTAAGTCAATTTAGTTAATAAATATCGATTACTTTACTGAAGGTTGATTATTTATTTTTGTTGGATTCACAGTCATGGATTGCACAACAAATGAAGATTATAAAAATGTAAGTACATTAAATGTTTTGAAAATTGATATCTTTGATTGAAAACAATTTGATGATAGTTATTTGGTTTGATAATGCTTTATAGTTGCGAGTGCGGGCTTGGAGTGATACAAAAGCTATAGTCCTCATTAATGGGATATTACGAGAAATTGGTAAACAACGTATCGAGGGCACTCCATTCAAGTGGTGTCTTGAAATGAACTATCCAATTGAGTTCTACAATCCTCTTTTCAAGGAAATGCTTATACGTTGGGTTGGGCAGAATGATTGTTTTGTTATAAAGCAAACACTTGTGCCATTTACAGTTGTTGATGTGTGCATAGGATTAGGGTTGGGTGTGGGTGGTATATAGACGTCACTTTTGATGATGAGTTAGTTGGTGTTGTTTGTAAAGAATTTTCTTTACAAAAGTTGTTCACACGTATGTGTATGTGTAGTAATTCATGTCTAGTTTGTAATATTTAATTTAAATGTGGACTATGTTGTTTTCCAGGCAGAAAATTTGTCATTGCTTTTTGGAAATTTGTTGAATTCTTCCGAACATAACAAACCGTCATTGGAGGTACAACACTTGCAAACTCCAAGCCAACCAAACATGTAAGTTTGTTATTTACATTCTTGTTAATATGATATTTTATTCTTCCCTTGTTTTGATAAACATCATTACGTTGTTATTTTGATTTGTTGTAGATTTGATTGTGGAATAATTGTTTTAAAAATTATGGAGTTGTGGGATGGAATTGAGAAATACGATGGAAACACAATGCCCACTTATACAAATGTAAGTTCAAAAAATTTGATTCTTTTGGACCTTTGATATAAATGTTGCATTTTATTCAGATGTTGTGCCTTTTTCTTTTTGCAGGATGAACTCCAATATTTTAGGGAGCAATATGTTTGTCAATGGATTTTGGATGATGCGAACGTGCGAAGGAAGCAAGTGTTGGAAAATCTAGGCATTTTGTAAATATTTTGGACATATTGTCATTTGGTGTTTGTTTAGAACTTTTACAATATGTAGCATGAAGGAAGTAAACTGAACTAGATTGAATATTACAGTGAGTTCTGTTGTAGACTGTGGATTAAGAACCTTGCTGAAGGGGTAAGTGGAATTTTATGTCTCATTTGTTGATGTAAATTTGTAAGGAAAAGGTTTGTATAATCATTTCATATTACTTTATACATTTTCATTTTAGTATATAAGTCAAACAACAAATTTGGACATGTTTTAGTTCTTCATGTGTACAAAATCCTGTGTACAAAATCCTCACCTGAAGTACCCAATTATTAAGCCTATGGTACCACTTTTTTTTCCATCAATTTCATTGGAATTGTGAATAAAGGTTGAATACAAAATAAGGCAATCTCATATTACCATCGTTTTCAAAGACTTCCCCTGTGTACAAAAACCTCAGTTGAAGTACCCACTTATTTAGCCTATGCTACCACTTCTTTTCTAGGAATTAAACTTGTATTGACTTTGGATGTTTGGCGACGTCGTGCATCATAAATTGTTTGGAAATACATCCCAAATTTCTTGGAATTGTATATTAAGGTTGAAAAAAAAAGGCACTCCTAGATTACCATCATTTTGACAGACTTCTCATGCGTACTAAAATCTCCCTAGAGGTATCCACTTATTTAACTTATGGTACCACTTGTTATCCACCAATTCAAATCCTATTAATTATGGATATTTGTTGACGTGGTTCATCATAAATTGTTTGGATATAGGTTCCTAATTTCTTGCAATTGTAGATAAAGGTTGGAAAAAAAATTACGCACTCCTACATTACCCTCATTTTGAAAGAATGCCCTTATGTACAAAAACCTCACCTGATGTACCCACTTATTTAGCCAATGGTACCACTTGGATTCCAGCAATTACAATTCTATTATGTATCTTTGTTGACGTGGTTCATCATAAATTGTTTGGATATAGGTTCCAAATTTCTTGCAACTGTAAATAAAGGTTGAAAAAAAATTACGCACTCCTACATTACAATCATTTTGACAGACTTCTCATATGTACAAAACTCTCACTTGAAGTATCCACTTATTTAACTTATGGTACCACTTGTTTTGCAGCAATTCAACTCCTATTAATTATGGATCTTTGGTCACGTTGTTCATCATAAATTGTTTGGATATAGGTTCCAAATTTCTTGCAATTGTAAATAAAGGTTGAAAAAATAAATTACGCACTCCTACATTACCACCATTTTGAAAGAGTGCCTTTCTGTACAAAAACCTCCCTTCACGTACCCACTTATTTAGCCAATGGTACCACTTGGTTTCCAGCAATTAAAATTGTATTAATTATGGATGTTAGGGCACTTGGTTCATCATAATTTGTTTGGATATAGGTTACAAATTTCTTGCAATTGTAAATAAAGGTTGATTTAAAAATTAGGCACTCTTACATTACCATCATTTTCAAAGAGTACTCCTCTGTACAAAAACCTCACCTGATGTACTCAATTATTTAGTCAATGGTACCACTTGGTTTCCAGCTATAAAAATTGTAGGAAATAAAGGCTCTTTGGCGAGGTGGTTCATCATAAATTGTCTCGAAATACTTTCGAAATTTATTGGAATTGTAAAAAGGGTTTGAAATAAAAATAAGCCACTCAAATATTACCATCTACAATAAATACATATCTTTGGCCATGTGGTTCATTACAATATAAGAATAATATAATATAATATTGAACGCCTTACATGACTATATTTTTAATAAAGAGGTAAAAAAATAATTAACCAACTATAGCATCTTAGTGTTTTTAGGCAATATTCTCTTGTTGCACCTTAAGCTGAAACACTTGGTTACATAGCATGGTTTGAGGGCTTCACAAGTTTCCTTAGTATTTCGTCAATTTTGTTGGCATCAATGGTGTACGATGGAATGAACGGTTTGAACTCAGTTTCTTTCAGATCATGGATATGCGATGGATCCAATTGGAAATCCTGTAACGAAAGGAAGGTAAGGTGGATGAAATATATATTCAGTGATGGTCAATTTAAATATTTTTTCCCATCAATCATGGTCAATTTAAAACCCATTAATGGTGACGCTACAACATTCTGATGATTGCTAACCTGCATAATATATGTTAACTTGTTGCCATTGTCAATCAAACAAACCACAATAGAACACAATAGTTTGCATTGACACATAATCTGGTTACTTAATACAATACAAATATTGTTTATAGTACGTTACAAAACATTACTGATATTAATGGTCACTAATGATTCAAATAGAAACCTAACATAATTTTCATAAAAGGGTCATTCATCTTCCATAGGGGTTGTGGATGCATTATTAGAGGCAGAAGTACAAGCCTTATCAGATGGACCAACATCTGTGTTGTTGTTGGGTTCTTTGCCAGATGGATGGGGTCGAATCTCAAGTCTTGAGGAAGCATTAAGCAGTTCGTCAGATGGAGGACCTATGTCAGCTTGGAAAACCTACACATTGGTTAACAGACGATAATATTCACTATCCACCACATACTTTCCAAACCAAAAAATAATGATTTGTTCATGTGTACACGGTAATACCTTTACAACGTTCCGGACAGTTATGTTCAAATAGTGAGTTCTTCGGTTAGGACTGAAGACAACAACCTGTTCACAAATACATGTATAACATTTTTAAACAATAGCTATATTAACGTGGTGCATGTTCGATAGAGGTTATTATTAAAAGTTTAAGGTGGTTTACATTTTGCAGTAACAACACAGCACCGACTCCTATATGCTGAGCAAACTCAGGATGTAGAAGGACTTTCCTGTGCACCGAAGCATACAACGTGGTACTTGGATCCTGGTTAAAGGAATAATGAAAAAGTTAATATACACGGTTTTAAAAAAAATTATGGATTCACACAGCGTGGCACTTCGTCACCTTAACAACAATTTTCATGTCACCCAAACCGTTTGGGTTGCACTCTTTCACGATGCATGCTACAAATGGAAGGACATGCATTGACTTTACGCGTTCCAGCTGAGTGACGTTGTTCATGTTGCCATCTTCAACAAGTCCTGCAAAGAATATGATTCCATTGTTGGTGTTAACGTCAAACACATCCAATAACAACTACTTAACTGACCAAACAAATAATTAACCATTACCTTGTTCTTAAGACAAGGACACATTGGTGTCATGCTAATATCAACCCAAGCCCCCAACTTATCAAATTAAACAACATAACTAACTTTATAAAATCAAGTGGGACTATAGTTCGAATAAGTGGGTACTTGTGTAACGAGTTTTGCACACAGGGGTGAATTAACTTTGTTCATCTGAAAATGCCAACAATTTTGTCTTATGTGACTCCACACTAAATGGGCATGGTTAGTTAGTGGACATACAAATTTCACAACACAATGGGAACAAAGAAGACTTAGCATAAATGATTTCGAATGTCCATCAAACATAAAAGATTAAGCACAACTGAATAAACCAACTCCATAAACTCAAGCACATGATAAATTTTTGCAATGAACGTTAAGAGTGAAGACTCACCTAGATTAGGGTTTAGGGTTCTGTCGTCGAGCAAATGGAACCGCGCGATTCTTAGTGGTTGGAAGACGGCGGACGGGTCGACGGTGTCCGACAATGGCAATGCGGCGGCAGTCTTTCCGGTGAGCACGAGATGGTCAGACGGCGGGGTTCGAAATGGGTTGCGAAATGGGATTCGAAATGGAATTCAAAATGTGGTTCGAAATCCTTCTGAGATTCAAATTTCAGAATAAATGAGCCATTTCTCTCTCTGCCACGCGTCAACATCTGAGCTCATCTTCAAAAATTTGTAATTTTCTCTCTCTTTGCAATGTGGACCAGTGAAAGTTTGACACCTGTAGTGTGTCTAAATGTTGTTGAAATTTGTTGTTCACATATCATTTTCCTTTATAAAGTCCTATCGAATAAAGTTTTAAATTTACGAAAAATGAATATTTTATTTGATTAAGTTATAATAAAATAAGTAGAGAATTAAAATAACGTTTTCTTTATTTTACTATAAACTTCTATCTCTTTATAATTCTATTTTCTCTAACACTCTAAATTTTTGAAATGATCATTCACTGATTTCACTTTTAGAAAAATAACATATATAATATAACATATAATACACCAAATTTACTTGATTACAATTTTAATTGGAGTAAGCTGTATTTTTTCTTTAAATCTCAAATTCTTTGATTTTTGTTCTTTAACATGTAGTGATATGTTTGATATGAGTACATTGAATTGGATTCATCAAAATTTTGTTTTCATAAGTAGAATTAATTTTATCTAAGTTTTTTTATTTCTTTCTTCCCTACTTGAGTGGATGTTTAAGAGGAGCTCTTGTTAGTGTAAGATTGAGTTTTTGAAAATTTACCTCAATTATTTAGAGTATTAAAAAGAAATCATTAAGGGTGTGCTCCCTTTAATGAATGAATTTAAGGGAGAGAGAATGAATATATTTGAGGAGATTTGAGAATAATTTGAGAATTTTTTTTTTTTTTGAAGAGATTTGAAAGTAAGTGAGAGTGAATTTAGATATAAAATCTATGAAAGTTAGTATAGGATTTTACTGATGTGACAAATAAAAAAAATGTTTAAATTGATAAAAAATTAAGATTGCCAAAATATCTTTAGTGATAAAAATAATATAAATGATATTTATTAATAAAATATTTATTGGTAAAAGATATTATAAAGAAGAAAAAAAATCAAAATTATTTTTTTAAATAAAATATTAAAATTATTATTATTATCATTATTTTTATTATAATAATAATAATAATAATTATTATTATTATTGTTATTTATTTATTTATTATTATTATTATTATTATTATAATAGCTGTAATTTTGTTTTCCATCCCTCGAATCATCTCATCTTAGGAGGGATTGTTTTTAATCTTTATCCATCAAATCTCCACAAATCCATGCAAAAGAGAAACACTGATATTACCGACAGTCCAAATCTATCGGTAATGCGCAAAATTTGTCGGCAAATGAAAATTATCGACAGGTTACCGACGACCAAACATCTGTCAGTAAAAGTGTAGTCGGTAAATTTTATCGACGGATTTTTTTCCTTAATCCGTCGGTAAATCAGTCGGTAACTACTGAAGACAAAATCTGTCGGTAATTATCAAAAAATTTGTCGGTAATTATCGAAGGAAAAATTCGTCGGTAACTACTGAAGGAAAAATTCGCCGATAAATCCGTCTGTAAAAATCCCGATTTGGATCATCTTCTTCCCTGTTCTCCCTCTCCCTGTCTTTCTTTATTACATTTTTACTGATCCAGAATCTTTGCATGGTGAAGGAAAACATTGGCTTTGGTCATGACAGTGGACAAAATCATTTTTATTAATCGTTCTTCTTCAGAATCGTTATAGAGGAAAAAATTGGTTTTGCACAGTGGTGGAAGTGCCTGAGCATGAAAACGGAAGAACAAAAGCAGGTTGCACAGTGGTGACAACAACTGAAGTGTGAAAGGGGAAGAAAAGATACATTGGACGGTGCTGTCAGTGGTTGTAGAGAAGAAGGATGGATGTGGCCTGATTGAAAGGAGCGACGACCTTGATGAACGGAGATGGAGGCAGAAAAAGCTTTCTAAAAAAAGTAATATAATCTTTCATTTCAAGTTTCTTATCAATCAGGCGACACCCAGATTTGAACTAGGGAAAAAGGATTTACAGTCCCCCGCCTTACCACTCGGCCATGCCGCCAATAAAAATCTAGATATGAAGTTTTTGAGAATACTCCCCCCTTTTCTATTGAAAAATTGAAAAAAAATCTTGATACAAATCGCAACCATTAACTATTCATTTATCAATTATTCTTGAATATTTGAATATGAAATAAAATGGATTTTTTATGAATGAGATCAGAAAATAAAAATTGATACATAACCAATCAATATTGCTTGATTTGTAGCTGCAATGGAGTGGAATTGAAGAAAAAGATGGAGAATCCTGCCTATTTTACCGACGAATTTATCGATGAATTTTTCCTTCAATAAATGCAAACTGTAGTACCGATAAACTTACTGACGAATTTTTTCCTTCAATAAATGCAAACTGCATTACCGACGAATTTTTCCTTTGGTAATCGCAAGGTGCATTACGACGGATTTACCGACGAATTTTTCTTTCGATAAATGGAAGGTGCATTATCAACGGGTTTTACTGACGCGTATTTCTTTCGGTAAATGCAAGGTGCATTATCATCAAATTTATCGACATATTTTTTTCCTTAGGTAATACTTCTGTCAGTAAAATTCGTCGATAATAAAAAAAATGAATTCTGTCGACAAAATCCGTCGCTAAGTCAAATTTACCAATGGAAATATTTCTGTCGATAAAAATCCATTGATAATTTTCAGATTTTTTGTAGTTTTCCTTTCTCACCAACGGTGCATTCCCCTAAAGTGAACACAACACAAGAGATTATTAGGTAAAACATCCTTTAATCCAGGTAAGGGGAGTTAATAATACTTCTATGCAATGTGATAATTGTTTTTGGTGTATATATTTTATAAAAATTGAGGATATGTAAATCTTATGTTAAGATTGAAGAGTTATAATGGGTTCTTGTGGTTGTATGTATATATTGTTCACTCATGTTAATCTTGGAAAGTTTGGATTCATTGCACAATTGTATATATATGAGTAACACTTAAGCAATGCACAATCATTACACTTATCACCTTATGTGGCTCAAATAATGTGTTAGGTTCTTGAGCATTGGACATAACACTTAAGTCATATGACTTATGGTTCAAGTGTTGTTTTGAACACTTAAATGTGGCTTGAACATGTGGTAGTGCATGATGCATTTCATGAGTGTTGAAGCATTAAATGAATGCTAGAGTACCCAAAAGTAGTTGAAGAGTTCTGCAGAATGTATTGGATTCTTCGCAACCAACGATTGTCGCTCTGGTGTCAATTAGAACGCTTAAGCGACATAATTCTACTCAAGCACAAAGGATGGTACTCTCACCTTCATTTTCTTCTCTTTCTCCTTTAACCTCTTCAACTTCCTCCACAATCTATCCATGCTTCTGGTAACCGAATCAAAACCTAGAAGCTCAATAACAATGATACCCTCACCACAAGTGTCACTCACTCAGATGTATCATCGCTCCTCCCCCTCTACCTTACTAACACTTTCTTATTTGGTGTATTCTTTTCAATTATTTCCTCTCCATTCTTAGTGATTATAATGTTGAATATTGAAACTCATTATTGAAAGAAGAAATATTAACTTTACTAGTAGTCTAAATTACATTTATGAATACATAAAATTTAGAGGTTCGGTTTTATAGAATAAATGCAATGAAATTTTTTTATTTAATTAAATCATCATTAATAAGATAATATATCATATGGGTTAAATTTTAACTTGTTGTACATACATGTAAGATATGTAATATGTTTATGTTTACATACTTTTGATTATTGGTTTTTTATATAATAACAATTATAGTTATACTTGACTCGAGAGTAGATAAAATTACAAATTTGAAAAAATAAAAAATAAGACATAAGTAATTTGAATAAAATACATACGATTTTATTTAAAAAGCATCGCTTTATATATGTAATTTTGTTTTGTAAGACTCAATATTTTTGAGTAACATGTAACACATAATAAATGTACGTAAATAATTGTTAAAAATCATGTACAATAAATAATATAATTATATGGAAAATATAGTGTTACAATAAATAGTATAAAATAATTTATATTATTAATCACGTATTATTATTATTTTTATAATGATCGTCTTAAATATTGTATTGTGTTGAAGATTATTTGTGATTAAATAATAGTATAAAATTTTAACATCTGATCATTATTACTTTTTTAAAATTTAGATTAGTAAACCATGTTAGGACTTTTAAAAATATAAAGTAAACCATTATTTAAAATGAATTATCTAAATTGATGAACTTAAGTATTTGTAAAACCAAATCAATAATAAGATGGGTCACGATACTTCTAATAATATCACTAAATCCTTGGTATGAGTTATGGGTTTGCTAACACATAAAATGTGCTTTTTTAGTTGATACGTTTTAGCATTAGTATACCAAATTTTAGTTAACAAAAATATTCTCATATATTATGGATTCTAAGTTTTAAGGTTAAGGGTATTTCAATAATTTTCATTTTTAAAACTAAAAAACTCCCAATACCTTACTCACCTCTCTTTCATCTCTCATTCCTCTCAACCATTTCTCTTTCATCTTTCTCACTCCAACCTTCTCTTTGTCATCTCTACAATAGTGTTAACCCATCGATCGTAGTCTCTTAGCCAACAACGACCTAACCAACGGTTAAACAACCAACCAAATGTCCAACAATAGCCAGCAACCACAACAATAGTTGCAACCCGCTAACAGCTCGCTCACTAGCCCCCAAACAACACCCGCCACCATGACCTACGATCATCCCACCAACGTCTTAACGACGACCAGCGAGATGTTATATTAGACTTGTTATCCAACATATGTACAATTCCATTTAGAATGCAAATTGAAATTATTAGAATTCCTTATCCATTTAGTTATTTAGTTTATTGAAATTATCGTGAAGTTATTGATTCCCTCAAGTATGAGTAATTCTTTACATAAAGGACATGTGATTCAAATATATGTTAATGAGTATTTCCACAATTTTGGACTTATTGCTAAATTTTTAAACTAGTGAATTATAACGGGACCAAACTAAACTAGTGAAAAAAAAATGTTAAATTATATTTGGAAGAGTTTCTCCACAAACGCTTTCCAAAATACAAAAATAATAGAAAAAATTGAAATTGTTTTTTATAAATTAAAATTAACTTATATACAAATTAAAAATAAAAAACTTATAAAATTATATAAGAAATTTTCTACATCTTTACAAAATAATTTATACACGAATTACTTTTAATTTATGAAAAGTATATTTTAATTTTTTTCTTATTTTTCTATCTTATAAAAGAACTTATGAAGAAGAAGGTCTTTAACATTAAACTAGTATGTACCCTTTTGCCCAACCACTCTGCAAAATTAGGGTTGTATGTACTTACCCATTAATAAGGAAGCGAGCCTACATCTACCCAACCCTATCTACATTTCATTCTATGCCTCTCCAAAGCCAAACTACCACACCCTACCCTCATGCACCCTCGGAGCATATATGGATCATTTGATGTATACAAAATGCAATATTTTATAAATACATCCAATGATAATAAATAAATAAACCATGGTAAATCAATGATTATTTATATAAAATGAAATGAAATAGTATGTTATAAAAAAGAAACATGAAATACATTTCAATAAATTTATAAGAGAGATAAGACTTGACTTTAATTTATATAAGGTATTAATATATGCAGTAAGAGGTAATTGAGAGGGTTTTGGACCCAAGTTTTTTTAATATATGTATAAATTAATATATAAATAATTTTTTTTTTAATTTTAATATACTATTTATATTATTCCAAAATTTTTATAAATTTACAAGTTTATTTTTTTCATTTCCAATATACTTTTATATTTTGATGCTCCAACTCATTTCTAATTAAAATTTTAATATTATAAATTTATGTTCAATTTATTTTTTATCTCTACTATAGAACTTAAACTCATTTAAATTTTCAATAAATATTTACTAGTAATTATATGAAATATTTATTCTAATCTAATTAAACTACATCATTTCAATATCAATATGTTAATGGATTAATTAGTTGAAAAAAAATACATTGAATTTAAAATCAAATACCTATATTTACATTTTGCAAAATATAGAGAAGTGTGTATTAATCCTAAATCAAGGATTGTGTAGTCTAAAAGATTGATACTTTTGGGAATACCTCAAAGTTTTATCAAAAAGCTAAAGACCCAAACTAAGGTGTAGAGCTCTCAATTAGGCCCTCTAATAGGCCCTAGCCCTAGCCCATGTGGGTTGGGGCCAAAAAAGCCCCTAGGGCCAAAAAAGACCTTTATTAAAAAAGCCCTTAGGGCTAAAAAGCCCTAAAGCCTTGTGGGTTAGGGCCAGCCCATGGGCTTTCTTTTTTACAAAAAAAATTAAATATCCAAAAATAAATTGTATTTTTACAAAGAAAAGGAACATTTATATTAAGTGTTATAACTTGGAAAATACATGTAAGCATACATGTAAGCATCTTTCTTTTACTTTAGTAAATATTTTTACATAATTATTAATTAGAAAATAATAAATAACATTTCATATT
>NC_028359.1:10626491-10627943 GCF_000741045.1 Vigna radiata var. radiata | reverse complement strand
TTATTTCTAAAATTTAATTTGAAGTTTTGGACTGAGACTAAAATTTAATTAAAGTTTTAGAGTGGGGCTAACCCACTTTAACCCTGACCCTAACCCACTTGAGAAGAGGCTTTGGGGGTTGAGGCTTTTTTCTGGTCCCTTACTTAAGGGGTTTCTTAAAATAGGGCTTTTTCAATAGTAGGTTAGGGCTGGCCTTGGAGCCATGGGTTAAATTGACACCTCTACTAAGGTGGTTATGAAAAAAGTTATATGACTCAAGTGTTTTGGATAATTCAATGTTATAAGCTAAAGAATTCAAAGTTATAAAGTATTGGTTATTATCTTCACTTTAACTTTTCTTTTCCCATCTTATTTTCTAACTTTTATAAATAAGTCTGTCAAAGAATCGAAATACCACCATTGAAGAGTCTACATAAATTGCACAAACAAAAAAAATGAAGCATTTTTCTCTCAGGTTACTTTCTTTTTGGTTTATACATTCTCCTTTTTATCCACTTTGCATTCGAACACTGCTATGAAAATGTTGTTTTTAGACGTGTTGAGATGGTCTTATAAATATTATCTTTCAAGCATTACTCTTTAGTTGAAATTTCTTTTATTTATGTTGAATTGGTTTGATTATGTATATATGAAAATCATCATTTAAATTTGTACAAGAACGATGATTTGATAATTCTAATAAATGACACCTACTTAAATTTTAGTATCAAATTTTCAAGTGACAGAATATTAAATTATATTAATTTTATATTTAGTTTATATAATTTAAAAAATAATTTAATATAGAAATTTTTTTGTGATGATTATTAAAATATAAATATATTAAAATTATGAGATTATTTTAGAATTATTAAAATTAATTCCTCTTTTCTCATTTCAAGAAAAAAATTTTCAGTATTTTATTAATGTTTTTAAAATACTAAAAGTCAATGATAGTTACATTCTTAAAAAATGAAAAAAAGTTAGGTTCTTTTGTTAACAAAAGATATAATCTTTTAAGAGAAAAAATCTTTTTATCTAAGTAATTTTATATTATTAAGAAGCTAGTAAAAGAAAAATATTGATTAAAATAAGTGTAATGAATTCATGTAAGTTCTTTTCCATCATATTTATGTATATAAAAATTTGTGAAAACTAGAGGTGTCAATTTAACCCATGGCCCCAGGGCCAGCCCCAACCCCTTAAGAAGCCCCTTAAGTAGGGGGCCGGAAAAAAGCCCCAACCCCCAAAACCCCCTCTCAAGTGGGTTAGGGTCAGGGTTAAAGTGGGTTTAGCCTCACTCCAAACTTCAATTAAATTTTAGGCTTAGTCCAAAACTTCAAATTAAATTTTAGAACTAATATAATTTATATATACATAATCTTTTGTAATTTTACTCTCTCTCTAAATTATACAATTTTTATTTTAATTATTTTACGTATAATTATTTTTTTTACTTCTCATGAATTTAAA
>NC_028359.1:10606209-10624006 GCF_000741045.1 Vigna radiata var. radiata | reverse complement strand
AACGTCAAATTTAGGGATGAAAAATATGAAATCCTATTTATTATTTTCTAATTAATAATTATGTAAAAATATTTATTAAAGTAAAAGAAAGATGCTTACATGAATGCTTACATGTATTTTCCAAGTTATAACACTTAACATAAATGTTCCTTTTCTCTGCAAAAATGCAATTTATTGTTGGATATTTAATTTTTTTTTTTAAAACAGAAAGCCCATGGGCTGGCCCTGACCCATAAGGCTTTGGGGCTTTTTAACCCTGGGGGCTTTTTTAGTAAGGGGCATTTTTGGCCCTGTGGGCTTTTTTGGCCCTAACCCACATGGACTAGGGCCAGGGCCTATTATAGGGCCTCTTTGACAGCTCTAGTGAAAACTATAGAATATAAGATCCTATATGATTTCATAAATTGAAATATAAAATAGCTTACAAAAGACACATGAATTTCTTAATTGTAAGGTATACTCTAAAGAAAAACAAGGAAAGGATGGGAAAATATAAATACAAATCAAGAACAGTAGGATTATTTCCATAGCTAAAGTGATCATGCTGTTTTCAAAGAACATAAATATCAGAAAGGATGGGATGCAACTTTCTTTATGAATCTAATGAGAGAATGTTTCTTTGGCTCAGACGCTTTTTCCATGTTCTTTGATTCACCACATATCAGATACACCATTGTGTTCTTGACCACCAATCCATTACCGAAATTCACAAAAATCTCCACATTGTCTCCACATTCTAAATTTGACATTATGCAATGTGAATCATCATCATTAAAGCAAATGACTGTGTCACGGTTGTGTATTTGGAATGTACACTTTGTGTAATTAACAATTAAGACAGTAGTAAATTCAGGTTGAATGATGTTAGGAGTTGATAAATAAACAACATACAAAATCATTCCTTTCATATCACAATCTTCAGGCACAACGAAAGAAACAGAGTGTCCCTCACCCATATGGGTCATACAATAAGGATCATTCACATCAGGGAGAGAAACATCACAAGACTCTCTGCTTGACAATACCTGCACCATAAGATAAAAGGCTTGTTCATTTATCTAATTTTTCTATTCAAAATGTCTTCTATAATCATTATTTTAACATTAATAATTACAAAGTGGACATTTATAATCAAACAAACAACAATGAAGTACATAATCAAAACATACAATGGTAATTAATCTAAACAAATCTAATTGATAGTTTTGTTCTTTATGTATCATCACTACGTCGTTAGTGATTTACAAAGCATTTATGTTTTTGTCTCTTTTAGTATATTTCTTCGACGATTAGAAATATAACAATCATGAAGCCAGTAAAATAAAGTAAGAAAGTATTGAAATAAAAGAAAAATCACTTGATTAGTTGATTACCAAAATAAGAAACCTCTAGATGAGGTTCTATGGCAATAGAAATTAAGCGTGCTAAAATTGGTTATTGTACTTTTAGTAAGATATTTCATTAGGATTATAATGACGGTAAGAAACAAAGACAAAACTAGAGAAGAACCTCAGATATGTTATCGCTGACAGCATTGAAGAATTGATGGTATGCTCCAACACCAATCAAAGAACACCTCAAGTGCTGCTTTGAAATTTCTGATTCGGTAATATTTGAAAAATAGTCTACCAGAATATTTTTTACTTGCTTAGATAGTTGAAACTGGGTGTCACATTGCACCAAAACACTTCGAAGATTTTCCAGGCTGCTAAGCAATGATCCAATATCTTCCCAACTATTATCGATATCCATGCATAACGAATGAATATAAGATATGGGATTCATTGTTGGTGACATCCAAGACCGAATGATAGAAGGAAAAAAATTATGAGATAATCCCTCATGGCTCCACCTGGACATTCCATGCTCCAGTTCTTGTGCAGAAAATGTTTGCTGTGCAGTTTCCTTCAAGGCTTTTCCAAAGTCACCCTTCTGAAGACGTACATCAGATGGGTGGATTTCATAATATACAGGCAGAACATGTCTGTAATAAGTTTGGTGCCATTTGATGATTTGTAGAAGCTGATGAAGACACCAAGCAGATTGAGAATAGGTTTGGGTGAAAACAATAATTACTACACGACAGTGGCTGAGAACAGGTTCTTGGATGTGAGTTGACTTCACTACTGCATTGGGGTGATGAAGGAAAGTGATGAGACCAACAGTAGATGAAAGTATATTATTGGGCCGATTCTGGAAGCCCAGCCCACTTCCCTTTAGCCTCTTTATTTACCTTTTGTTTTTTACCTTTTTGCTGTAATATACATACAAAAACATTTTTCAGTTTTCCTCTCTGTGATTCACGTCAGACACAAAAAGGGGTTTTATCCTTTTTCATTTTCACTGTTCGTCTTCTTCATCCTTTGCCTGTAAGTGTCAGCATCTCATTTCCTTTCTTCCTTTTCATCTATTAACTACATTTCTTTTACTATGAATTACATTGTTTTCGTTTTGATTGTGTGTTACTCTGACAACTGCATATACCATTATAATAGTAGAGAGGGCAGAATTGAGATGAGAAACAATTTTTCTGTGGATTTCTTCTCCAGTGAAATTGATGAGCACATCGTACTTCCGTGGGAGTTTGTAGTATGAGGAGGCGTTATCCATGGAAAGGAATTGATGAGAGGTGATGAATAGTTAGAAAGAGAAACTAATACTGCAAGACAGAGAGGGAGATGTTCAATACAATGTAGTTTTAATCTTTTATTCATAAATGTTAAATACAATATTAACACATTTTTATCACATTTTTGTTGGACTTTTGCATTGCGTGATAACCTTAACTTTTCATTTATGTTCAAAATTAGAAACTCATTTAATATTAGTTGAAATGATGAATTAAAGATCACGACCAGTAAAATAATCAAAATGAATAAATTTTACAAATTAAGATCGAAAAATACTTAGGATCACTTTAAAGAAAACTAACAAACCAAAATATGTATCAAGAGAATTATATAATATTTTTTTATAAATCAACTTATGCATAAGATAATTTTAGTTTATAAAACAAAATATATAATTTTTTTTAGTTTGCTCTCGTAAGAAATATTGAGGAAGAAAATCACCTCAATATCATAAACTAAAGTTAATCTTGTTTTTCTTTCTTAGAAGTTTTGTAAAGAAATTTTCTCCAAACATCCTCTTGCTCAATAAAAAACACATTTTTCCATTATAATATTGCGATATGAACACTAGCTTTTTATGGGTATATCTTATAAATTACAGGCTGCTGGAGTTGATGTTGGTTGAACCATGAATTTTTTATGCAATTTTTCCTGAAAAACACGTTTAACAAAGCTGTTTACAACTCTTTGCCAAACAAAGATTCTCAGTTACAACTTTTTTTATTTTTCCACTTATGGAAAATGGTATCTATTTTCAAAAGTCTTGCCAATGGTGTGAAATCAAGTTGTAAAAGGTTAATAATTATCATTCAAAATTTCATTAAAAGGTAATAATCAGTTTCATATAATTAATTTTAGTCAAAATGTTATATTTACATAACGAATAATGTATTTAGATTAAATTTATATTCTTAAAATCAATTTCTGATAGTGAACCATATTTGATTGTAACATTCCAAAAATATAGTATAAAACTATATAATAGAGTCATCACAACTGATATGATATAACACTTGTAGCTAAAATATAGAATTCAACTTCCAGTTATCCAAAAACAACTATAAGTTCAAAACCTTATATACAAATTGCATAACTCAAAACTATTTGTAAAACTAACGTAAAACTACTCTACTCAGCAGCACCTCTGTCATCAAGAGCCTGCTCCACAGATATCTCTTCGCCCTCTACTCACATCCATCAGATGATCATTGCCACGAAGAATAATGCAAAAACATTCAATTGACACAACAAAAAAGAAGGGTAAGCTAGGTAAACAAGAAAGAATCATATTAAATCAAGTAATTAAACAAATCTCAGTCCTCAATTCAAGAGGACAAAATACACTACGATCACTCCAAACATCTCGTACTCTACAAGACTCATCCGGATTGGATATGAATGTTGAACTATTTGTAGTCTGTGCACTTGTATGGTACTGTTGACACTCTCCAACACCATACAAGGTTTGTCCAGGCTAATTTCAAAGCTTATAACAAGAACCTCCCACTACTCTCACCACGTGCATCATTCCTCTCTATTTGAGAATTTAATGATCGTTAGAGTGTCAGAATATACTACCATTTCAAAGCTCCATACATTCATACCCTAACAACTACAACTTCAACCAAATTACTTTCATGAATCTCACCCTGAGTCATAGGTTTAAGTTCAATACTCATATTTCCTAAGTAAAATATGTCTATTCACAAGAATGCATCACCCAACATACTAATCAAAACTCTAATTGCATCAACATAAACAAAAAGAAAAACATACATCACTACTAGTACCAGTTGCTCAACACACCCTGTCGTTGAGCGAAAGTCCTCAAATAGAAAACCAACCTCTACAACCACTCGCTGAGGGACTCCACTCGCTATACGAATAAAGCTCCCAGACCTCAACCACTCGCTCAACACACCCTCTCGCTGAGCAAAAGTCCTCAGACAGAAAACCCACCTCTACAACCACCCGTTGAGTGACTCTACTCGCTATCCGAATAAAACTAAGAGTGCTCCCAAACCTCAACCATTCGTTCAATGCACCCTCTCGCTGATCGAAAGTCCTTAGACAGAAAACCAATCTCTACAACTGTTGTGACTTTGGCAAGCGTACCAAATCGTGCAAGTAGTAAAATCGGTAAGACCGGATATCGTTTTCCAAGAGACTCGGTTACTACTTTACTATCGTATAATTACTAACTAATTTAAGCTAAAGAATGATTCCCTTTTAGTGTGAATTTTTGTTCAATTAAAGTAACTATAAAACATAAATGATAAAAGTGATCTTAAGCATTCAAACACTTGGAAATGGTAAGATTAGAAATGAAATGGAATGGTATTGTTGGGGGTATGCTTTCACCGACTTCACTCTTATGCAAATAAAATCACTTCCTCTTCATTAATATGTCAATATCAATCTACTAATTTACTCAAACCCCAATCCCTTGGTAGAAAGAGCCTAGATTCACTTATTAAATTCCAATCCCTTGGCAACCTAACAAGTTCACCCGCATTAAGAAACGAGATTTTAAGACAACCAAAGGTCCTAGTTCTATGCCTAGACACTATTTCCTTTAGGTGTTTAACCCAAGTCCGGATTTACTCAACATTTCCCAATATTAAGCAAACCCTAAAATCAAGTCATGGGTAGCTACTTCACAACAAGCATTAAGAGAAGGAGTTAAATACTAACAATCGATGAAAGAGACATATATTCATTCAAAACAAAGTGATTTACATAAGAGTTCAGTGGCTACAACAATCTCCCAACTATAATAAAACTAGCTCTCCATGAATGGAGAGCTCAAGCTTACAACAATGGTGGAAATGGAAGAAAGAAGAGAACCCAAGGATGAAGAAGGATTGTTCCCACAGCTCCTAGCTCGTCTCCAAGAGCTCCCAAGCAGAGAAAATGTGTCTGGTTTGCAAAAGATCCAAAGATCTTCGTGCATCCAAGTGAAATAGGGCAAATCTGCCATGTCAGCAAAGTTGGCGCTCAAGCCCCCCAAAAATTGGACGCTCAGGTGCACGACAGTCAGACTCAGGAACTGGTGCACTGGCACTCAAGCCCCCTTAGGCCAGGGGTCCCGAGCTTGATTTCAACAAAATTATGGTTCTTCATTTTTGTTGCTCTTCTTGCTTTTCTTGGTTTCCAGTGCCTTCATTTGATGCATAGACTTCTTCCAATTCCATTAAGCACATGAAAGCAAGGATTAGTGAACAAAATATCTCATTAAAACTTGGGGTGCAACCATTTAACAACCTAAAAGAAAACTAGGATTTACAAGGTATAAAGTTAAGAAAGGGTTGACATTTTCTCTTGATTCATCACTGAAATCATGGTAAAATATGTCATTATCAACAACCACTCGTTGAACGACTCCACTAGCTATCCGAATAAAACTGACAGTGCTCCCAGACCTCAACCATTTGCTCAGCACACCCGCTCGCTAAGCAAAGGTCCTCCTGCAGAAAACCAACCTCTACAACAACCCGTTGAGCAACTCCATCCGCTTAGCGAGTCTACATAATCTACAACACCAATTATGCAGACTTATACAACCTATACCAATTTTTTTTACCAATTCTAACTATTTTTCCCAACTTCAAACCACCCCAAATCGTGTTATACACCTAATTAGACTTGAACAAGTGCTTCTAAACATTACTACCATCATTCTAAATTGATTTCTAACAATTTCCCACTTCAAAACACACAATTCATCAACTTATGGATCCAAATTAAATTCTACCACTTTTGACACTATTTTAAGTAACTTAGGGACTCTAACAAGTCCTAAATTACTTGATCAAACTATCCTAATGGACCACTTGGTCAACTAACCCCTATTTCACATTTTCACTACTTCACGTCCTCAAAACTACCCTTAAAACTTTGGAAATATGATTTTCTTATCAACTAACCAACTCTATCACAATTTCTAACATTCCATACAGCCCATAACATATCAATCATCATCCAATTCAATTCATTTTTCACATTTCATCAAAGGCACATTCCAAAACAATCCAATCACACATGATCCAATTATTCTAGAGCCTAAGTTTAATTCAAACAACAAGATAACCAAGAATTTACACACATACATATCAATTTACTAAATTAAAGCGAAACTCTAGCTTCCCTTACCTTAATCAAATTGTGCACAACTCACAGAAACTCCGACAGATGCTTGCACCGTAAGGAAAATCTAGAAAATCCTAGAACCTAAATTGAGTTAAGAGTCAAGAAAGAGATATACAATTCTCATGCAAGACAGAAAGTCTGCATAATCACATATTTAAGAGAAAACCTAAAAATAGGGAACGAATCTTACCGCTCAAAACGAGAAATTGATCGGTAAAAATCGTAGCCTTCGATGTCAGGATCACTTAGACACTTCCTGATCGTCAAACAAATTGTCGAAGAGTAAGAATTTGTAGAGAAAAATTAGAGAGAACGAAGAGAAAAAAGTTTAAAGAAATAAACAGTGTTTTTAATGAGACGAGCTTTATAAAAGTCTATTTATATTATAAGATTATTTTGAAATAAAATATCCGGTCTCATTATTTTAATACACCTCATTATAAGATATATATATATATACTCTAATACACTATTTTCTAGGTTCTTAATAACACAACTTTTTCTTGATTTTCAAAAGGTAAACAAATTACTCTTATTAAATGCATATTTGAATACTGCTTTTAATTTCTTAATCATAATAAAAAATTGAAAAATTATTATTACTTTTGCTTTGACTTTGGAAGGGAAATTAGAATGAATTATGAAAGAATGGAATCTAGTCTAAACAATTAATAAATATGATAGATCTAGAGTGAACGGAAAATTACTTTATTCGTTTCGGATTAGTTAATCTAATCTAATGTTATTTTTAATGAGAATAAATTTCAGTTTTAAAATTTATGAAAAATTGATAAGAAAGTCTATAAGAAAAAAGTTATGTTCTATATTAAATTATTGCTTCACTCCGTTTATACATATATTTTTTTTCATTGTTGACTTTATAATAGGATCTGTAGGTATTTTTTTTGTACAAACTTGGTTCTTTGGATTGAATGTCGGAATGCTTATAGAAAATTTTGAGAATACCTTTATTTTTTATCATAAATTAAAATGATTTGATGTATAATTAAAAATCTAATTATTTTTATAAAGTACAAGCATGGTGTTTCAGAAACTAATGAATTTGGATATTTATTAAGAAAAAACATTTTAAACACGAAAATAAAGTCTCATATGTGTTTGACGAAATGCATTATATCTATATTCTAAAATTAACACTCATGGAAGGCAATTTTTAACATCTATTATGAGATTCTTCTTCCTCATTTTTTTCCAAAGCTTTTATTCTAAGACTTTGTTAGCAGAAGGAGCCTAGTAGCTTTGCATCTTGGCAATTGGACCAATACAAGGCCTATTAGCACCACACTAACTAAAAGGAAGAGTAGGAAATCACAATATCTTTTGGATTATCATTGAGGAAGGAATTTAATAGAATCATATTATAAAGATATCTTTGTGAGGTGTCAATTGATCATAAATTCTATTAAGAGAATATCTATTGTTAGTTTCTATGCGAATGATCGGTAACCAATACGCATATTTATTTCAGCATAATGAATGAAAAGAGAAAGCTGGAAAAATTATTTCTCTTTCCTTATCTCTATAATTTTATGGAGATTGTCTACCTCGGAAACTTTGCAATAGATATAGTTAATTTTTTTCCTTCGTATTTATGTATATGAGAGTTTATAAGAATCATAAAATTTAAGATCATGTATGATTTGATAAATTAAAATAGCTTACAAAACACAAATGAAATTCTTAACTGTAAGCTATACTCTAAAGAAAAACAAGGAAAGGATAGGAATATATAAATAGTAATGAAGAACAAGAACAGTAAGATTATTTCCATCACTAAAGTGATCATGCTGTTCTCAAAGAACATAAATGATTTATCAGAAGTCACATTACAACTTTCTTTACGAATCTAATGAGACCATGTTTCTTTGGCTCAAAGGCTTTTCTCATGTTCTTTGATTCACCACATATCAGATACACCGTGGTGTTCTTGACCACCAATCCATTGCCGAAATTCACAAAAATCTCCACCTTGTCTCCAGATTCTAAATTTGAAATTATGTCATGCCAATCTTCATCTTTAAAGGAAATGACTGTGCCATAGTTGTGTATCTGGAATCTACACTTTGTGTAGTTAATAACTACGACAGTAGTAAATTGAGGTTCAATGGCTTCAGGGTTTGATAAATAAACAACACACAAAGTCATTCCTTTCATGTAACGATCTTGAGGCACAATGAAAGAAACAGAGTGTCCATCACCCATATGGGCCAAACAATAAGGATCATTGACTGCTGGGAGACAAACATCACCAGACTCACTGTTTGCCAATACCTGCATCATATTTTTCTATTCAAATTGTCTTCTATTATCATTATTTTAACATTAATAATTACAAAGTGGGCATTTATAATCAAGCAAACAACAATCCAGTACATAATCAAAACATACCGATGGTAATTAATCTAAACAAATCTGATTAATAGTTTTATACTGTATGTATCATCATTACGTCGTCAGTGATTTACAATTTATGATTTTGTCTCTTTTGGTATATTTCTACTACGATTGGAAATATAACAATCGTGAAACCAGTAAAGTAAGGTAAGAAAGTATTGAAATAAAAGAAAAATCACTTGCTTAGTTGATTACCAAAATAAGAAATCTCTAGATGAGGTTCTATGGCAATAGAAATTAAACGTGATAAAATTGATTATTGTAGCAGTAAGATATTTCATTAGGATTATCTTATGTTCTCTTGATTAATAGCTAAAATGATAGTGAAAGTAAGAAACAAAGACAAAGCTAGAGAAGAACCTCATATATGTTATCCCTGACAGCATTGAAGAATTGATGGTATGCTCCAACACCAATCAAAGAACACCTCAAGTGCTGCTTTGAAATTCCTGATTTTGTAATACTCGAAAAGTATTCATCCAAAATATTTTTGACTTGCTTAGATAATTGAAAATCGGTGTCACATGCTACCAAAACACTTCGAATATTTGCAAGGGTGCTAAGCAACGGTGCAATATCAATCGTATTATCCTCAGTATCCATGCAAAACGAATGAATATAAGAGATGGGATTCATTATTGGGGATATCCAAGACCGAATGATGGAAGGAAAAAGATTATGAGATAATCCCTCAAATCCAGGTAGGGATATATATCCAATGCTTTTTGAGCTTACAATTGAAAAAGGCACTTCTTTCACAGCTGTATTTTCGGCAATTAGAGTTATCAAGGATTCCAACTTTGCTATATCTTTATCCATTATGTGAATCTTGGAACAACCAGAGAGAATGAAGGTTCTTAAAGATTTCAACTCATATATCTCTTTCGGAAGATTGTTTAGACTTGTACAGTATTTCAAATTTAGCAGTATAAGACTGTTGAGTGATCCAATAGATCGGTGTAGTTTCCGTAATCTTGAACAATATTTGAAACTGAGGTGTTCAAGACTTGGTAATCCGGTAAAGTCAGGGGTTGTAGTTAAATGCTTGGAGTGACTGAGGTTAAGGACTTTTAGCGATCTCAAAACCTACACCAAGATAGTTTTTCATTTTAGAAATATTAGACTACAAATTAAAAATGAAGTAATAGCAAGCTACTAATTTATTTTACTAAAGTTGTATTTTAAGGAGAAGTGGGTGGTAATAAAACCTGGGGTGTTTTCCAGAGAAATCGAAGAAGACTGCGTTTTAAATCAATAGCTATTGCATTATGCTCATAAAAGTTGTTAGGTAGACGTTCTGAAGAAAGCCCATGCCAACTGATCCATCTTAGTTTCTTAAGAAGGTAGTCAGAATTTACAGTCGGTTGTGCACTACCGTAGGCATTGACAGGCAACCACTGCATGGCTTTTGTCCCCTGTGAAGAAAATTCCAAATAAAAACAAATGTGCACAGGACAAAGTAAATGCTTTCAAAAGAAGTTTCAAGCCACACGTAAAGAATATTCTTACATGTTTTACATCCTTATCAAACCACAGCCTGTTCTTCTCATGATCTGTTTCTAAATTTTCACGAATAATTTGTACTCCGATTTCTTGTAGCAAAGGATGGATTCCAAATTTGTTGTTGTTGTTAATTTTGATGAGGTTACGCTGGATGAGAACTCTTATTCCCATATCAGCGTCTACTCCACAGCCATTTAGGATCTTCGTAGCATAGGCTCTGCTCTTACCAACAAAGAAACAACATATATCAAGGAATATATCTTTCTCCATTTCATTGATTGAACCTTCGATGCTTACTTTTATTATCTCTGAAACACGATGCCTGCCAACTATCGCATATTTAATTAATAAAGTGTTCCATTCTTCTTTCGTCTTTTCAAATAAACAACTTCCAACGACTTCAAGAGCCAGCGGTAGTCCTTCACAATAACTAACTACACTTCTTGCAAGGTCTTCGTATTCTTCTTTTGGTTTTGGTTCTCTAAATGCGTGCCAACTAAGAAGCTCAAGGGATTCCTCTTCGTTCATTGGTTCTAACCAAAAGACAAAATTAACTTGACCTGTCAGCGGTATTTCATGTGTTACGATTATTACAGTTCCTTCAACGAGCCATTTACGACAATCCCATAAGTCGAATAAACTAAAGTAAGAAACATCGTCAAGTACAATGAGAACCCTTTTTCCTAAAAGTCTTTCCCGAATCATAGTTCTTCCCACATCAACGCTAGGAATCTCCACCTTTTGTTTTAGGACATCTAAAAGAAGTTGTTCTTGTAAACCAAGAAGCCCTCTTATTCCCCTAACATGTGAAATATTTTCAATGAAACTTTTCTTCTTGAATGTCCCATGAATTTGATTGTAAATGGCTTTGGCAAGAGTGGTTTTACCATATCCTCCCGATCCACCTATTCCTATTATACAAGTTTCCGTGGATTTAGTTTTGATAGTTCGAATCAGATCTTCGACGTATAATTGTAATCTAACTGGAAATTTAGTAGCAGATAAGACTGGTAAATTAAGAACGCTCTTAACAATTTTCTCCACTAGTTCAGCATCACTCCTTCAAAAAGAAGTCATGTATTAACAAAATTAAATCCGAGGATTAAAAGATGGTTGATTGAGTGAGTGATGTACCTATGATTGCTCTCATCCCATCCAAAGAAATTTGCAGTTTTAGTGAGTGCATGGCTCCATCTGGACATGCCATGCTCCAGTTCTTGTCCTGAAAATGTTTTTTGAGCAGTTGCCTTAAAGGCTTTTCCAAAGTCACCCTTCTGAAGACGTACATCAGATGGCTGGATTTCATAATATACGGGCAGAACATGTCGGCCATAAGTTTCGTGCCAGTCGATGATTTGTAGAAGCTGATTAAGACACCAAGCAGATTGAGAATAGGTTTGGTTGAAAACAACAATTGCTACCCGACAGTGGCTGAGAATAGGTTGTTGGATGTGAGTTGACTCTATTGCATTGTGATGGTGAAGGAAAGTGGTGAGACCAACCGTAGAGATGGCAGAATTGAGATGAGAAACAAATTTTCTATTTATGTCTTCTCCAGTGAAGTTGATGAGCACATCGTACTTCCGTGGGAGTTTGTATGATGAGGAGCCGTTATCCATGGAAAGGAATTTATGAGAGGTGAGGAAGAGTTAGAAGAGAAAAAAGCACTACTGCAAGATAGAGAAGAAGGTTAACGCATCTTATAACAATTATATAGTTTTAATCTTTTATTCATAAATGTTAAATAAAAAAAAAAAAGAACGGATGTTAATATGTAATTGTTTTTAAACATTTATAAAAATCTCGTATATTGGCCATCTTTTTCAAATTTTATCCCATTACGATAGAAAAGAACAACTCTCAATAAGAAAATTCTTTTCTAGTGACGAATATTCATTTTCTGTGTTCTTGAGGTGTATTGGATTTGAATTTTAAAATACTCTTTTGCATATCGAGATACTATTTTTAAGGTTTAATACTTATTTTAGTCCTTTTCGTGGGGTTTGTTCAAAGTCGTCCTCTCTTTTTTAAAAAATTCACTAAAGTCCTACTTTTTGCAAAAACTGTGAAAGTTAGTCCTTTTTGCTAACGGCGTTAATTTTGCTAACGATAGAGCTCTCCAGCTGGCAAATATTTGATGAGTTGTACAAATACATTTGACGTGTTAGACTGCATTGCTAAATCATCCCGTTAGAAAAGTGATTCATGGTTGTTGTTCCCAAATTTAAAAGCAAAGGTTAGGGTTTTTGGTGATTTTGTTTAGACTTTTCCAAATTTAAAAGCTTAGGGTTAGGGTTAGGAATGACTTCTATACAAAGTTGTGGTTCTTGTTTGAAGACAACGGCCAAAGAGTTTCGCATTCATCACACGGTGCTGTTTCGAGGGGAGTTGGGATAACCCCTATTTGCCACTGTGGTGATTTTGCTGTAATGAAAGTTGCGAAAACTGCTAGGAATGCTGGGAGACAATTTTGGGCATGTCGTTATTACAAGGTTTTTTTAATAGCATAGTCACTTTTATGTTCAATTGATTTTCTATGTTCACACATTTTTGTGTTTTTCCTGAATAATAGGGTGCATTTACAAGTGGGATGTTGATGAGTCGATATTTTATTGACTGCACTTAGTTTATTGTACCGAATTTAATCAGGGAATTGTGCTTAAATGTCCGGTATTTTCCCGTTTTTCCTAATTGTGCTTAATTTGATCGGAAATTCTAATTTTAATTAATTTGAATCTTCTGAGCTAATTATTTGCATTATTATTTTTAGGGAAAATTTTGGAAATATAATTTTGGTCATATTGAGGGTTGTCACATAATTCAAGGCTCTTCATAAAAGAAGTGTGCACAAGACGTTGGGCATCTTGGTCATTTTATCCTTTGGGGCATATGAGAAGAGGGTGCAACACATTAAAATTGGGGGTGCACATGAGGCTTTGCAGGTCCAGCAAAAGAAGTGAGAGGCATTGATTGCTTTAGATTTGGACATACACGTTCCAGAAGAAAATTTATTTTTGCACCACCAGCTGCCATACTTCCATGCACACACCATGGTCATGGTAACATTTAATTTCTTTTAAGATTGGAGATGCAGCCCATGCACTTAGACGGCCCAAGCTTCAACACGTTGTCACACCTAGCATTTGGAGAAGTGGTGTTGCAGCCTATATTATACACGCCCCAGCAGCTCCCACATGGCAGCAACATTGGTCCAGCTCCTTCACGGCCCAGCTTCTGCACACAGCAGCCCCTAGAAGCAACAAACAGCAGTTCCATCACGGGCTGCAGCACGTAGCCTTTACGAAGAAGCATCAGCATCTTTGAGAATGTAGCACATAGAAGACAGCAGCGGGCCCAGCTTGGAAGATTGCTGCCCACACCTCTATGCTTCACGAAGGCCCAGATTGAAGCGGCGCTTGATTGAGCTGGTCCAGCACAAACTTTTGGCTGCTATCTCACGGTGCAACAAGGAAATCAATAAACCTGATCCAGCCTTCATTAACTTCCAGCTGCTTGAAGACGCGCACGAACAGCAGCCCACGCTGATGAAGTCACGATTTTGGCCTGCACTCCATTTTGCATTCACACGTCCAAGTTCATTTCGCAAGCTCGGTACAGCAACAGCCTTGGTCCACCATCACGGCCTGGTGCAGATCCCTTCACGCATCCATCAAGCTAGGAGGTGGCAGCCCAACACATGATGATGAGGGCTTCATCTGATCTCATACGTTGATCCTGCAGCAGCCACAGGAGCTTCTCAGCCCAGGACTCCATGCAACCTTCACACTGCAGCAGCCAGCCCATGTGAGCATTGACAGAAGGGGTGCACACAGCAGCTCCTTCATTCTTCAAGGGAGTGACATCCAGCTACGTTGAGGGGTAGCAGCCCATGTGCACTCAACAGCCCAGTAGCAGGGAATGAGGGGCAGATTTTCTTATCCACGCTGGCAGTAGGGCACTGTGGTCTCGGGATTGGCTCCATATATTCCTAGGACAACAGCCGTCAGGGGGGATTCTAGCGGAGAGACGCAAGGGAGGATAGCTTGAACCCTTTTCTTTTACAAAGTTTTTCTTGGAACCATGTTTATTTTATTGGATTTTGGATGAATGTGAGCTGCACGGTGCTAGAAGAAACAAGTGGTTGTCACGGTGGAATGGAAGAAGGTGNTGGTTCTTGGCTGGAGGATTCATTACGCTGGTGCAGCCGCTACACCAAGTTTTCTTTTTATTTTGGCTTTTGCTTTTAAACACTTGAAAGATAAGCTTTGAAATGTTGTTTTATGCTTTGGCATTTTGTCTAATGAATGGATGTATTTTCATTTTCTTTTCTTTACATGATGATTAAAGTTAGTAAGAAGCATATTGATTGAGGATGCACACAGCTGCTGTCACGGGATTTTATTTTTTTTCTTTTTGATGGAAATTTTGGATGAACACGTTGCTGCAATTGTATCAGGATTCTAGAATAATATTTGCTTTTTCTTTAATGAAGCGGTGCTCACACTTCCTTTATTGCCTTTTAAATATTTTATGATGCACTTGCAATTTAGTTATTATCAACGTTGTTTGTTTTATTCCAGCCGTTAGATTCCAAGTAATTGCATTAGTTGATTCATCCGTGCATCTCAATTGGTCACCCATTTGGTATTTTATTTCCATTGCATTTAAATGGTTCATCAAGCATGTTATTTTTTTTAGTGATTTATCTTTTATCTTTATTTTTATTTTAATTCTAGTGTTCATTTTAATGATTTTTAATTATGTTTGGTGTGTTTAATTTTCATTTTAATTTCGTCATTTGCAATTACGAACATTTCAAACCCCCCCACTATGTGTTAGACCTAATTCTTGAACCGCAGTTGGTCCTTGGGAGACGACCTAGGAGTCATTCCCTAGCTATACTGCATTTCTTATTATGCAATCAAATTTGATTGGGCGGCGACACCCATCAGATGTCATGTAACTTTTTCAACTGGTGTTGTGAAGAGAAGGCTGATGATAGAGATGGTACAAATGAGAGGCAAAGCAAGAGGACGACTAATCTCGAAAGTAATGTCAAAGAGTTGCAGAGAAGGATAAAGTTCTTAGTTGGAGTTATGTTTGTTCTTATTGTACTTAACATTATCATATTGTGGTTGTGTTAAGGTTGATGTTAGGTGACCAATGTGCAAGTATGCTGTGTTCATGTATTATGAGTTGGCATTGTAATATCAGTGAACAATCTGGGTTCTTGTAATAAAATTCGTTGTAGTCCTCATGATGGTTTAAAAATGTTTATTACGGTCCTCATTATGGTTTAAAAATGTTTATTGTGGTCCCCCTTTTACTAAAAAATTGTGCAAGACGCTCCCTTAATGGAGATTATTGTCATACATGGTAAGGAAACCTAAATGAACATACAAACAACATAAACACAACATAATATCAGTACATCCAAACTAAGGTACTGCCATACATAATATCAGTACATCCAAATTAAAGTACTGTCATACATAATATCAGTACATCCAAATTAAAGTAGTGTCATACATAACATCTCTAAATCCAAATATCAAAGATATAATGAAAGTGTTATCATACATGTATATCCAAATTAAAGTAGTGTCACTAAAGTGTTGTCATCCAAATTATTAGTTAAATCTATGCAACTTTTCTTCTAATAGTTAACTTTTTCTTTGCTATTGGTGGAGTTGAATCTGTGATTGAATCTTGAGTTGGTAGTGGTGGCTGAGGGGATTGTTGACTTGCTGGTTGTTCTGTACTTTGTGCTTCTAATGGTTGTGCTGTTTCTGTTGGTTCTATGATGGTTGGACGTAAAGGGCAGACTTTTTTGTTGTGCCCCAATTGATGGCAGATGCTACATTTCTTTCTAATAGTTAAATTTTTCTTTGCTATTGGTGGAGTTGAATCTGTGATTGAATCTTGAGTTGGTAGTTGTGGCTGGGGATTGTTGACTTGCTGGTTGTTCTGTACTTTGTGCTTCTGATGGTTGTGTTGTTTCTGTTGGTTCTATGATGGTTGGACGTAAAGGGCAGACTTTTTTGTTGTGCCCCAATTGACGGCAGATGCTACATTTCTTTCTATGGCCACTAACACTCATCTGGGTCCCATCCTTGGTTAGCTCCCATGGCTCCAATCTTCTTTTTTTCTTTGGCCTCCCAGGCAGCTTCCTCTTAACTGGTGGCAGTACATCAGGGAAGCTTGTATTTTCCCATAGGAGGTGGTCATTCACAGGATAAATGGTGGATGCATATGTCTCTTCATATGTCGATTTCATGAACCAAGTTGGTATAGAATCTAGGTCTAAATTTATAAAGTGCGTCGCTGCTACTGCATGGCAACATAGGATGCCACTGATCATCCGCTTCCTGCAGCTACATTCATGAGTATCCAGGTCCACTTTGAACTTGTTCCCAATAGTTGAAACATGCCTAACCTCAAAAATCCTTTTTGCAGACCAGCTGAAACAAATAAACATAAATAACTATCTTCAAAAATTGGAGATAAACATAAATAAGACAGAAGAACAATATTACCTTGGGATCCAATATCTAGAGAAATTAGATTCCTTTAATAGTCTCTTCTTGATCTTTGGACAAACATTGAAATCCATAGATGCCACCTTCGTTTTGTTGGTGGCCCTTCTTTTCATCAAATACAGTTTAATATCCTCCAGCATGGTGATGATTGGTTTTCCTCTGACATGAATGAGAACACTGTTGAAACCTTCACTGATGTTGTTATCTAGACTATCACAACTTGCTTGAGCTGTGAATCTAGATCTTGACCAAAACCTGTAGCAGAAGAAGGAAGAAACTTGGTTATCATACATGACGTATTGAAATGTGCATGTGCCAGCCCTCCACATCAAACTGGGTTATCATACATAACTTACCTTGGGGAAATGGCTATGAGGTATTTATATGCTTCCTCATTCACTGCTCTCATATTCAACATCTCTCTCTCCCAAGCCTGGGGGTAGGGGTGAACAAATCGAACTGAACTGTACTGCACTGCTAAAAACTGAACTGAACTGTAAAACAGTTCAGACAAACTGAACTGAACTGTAAAACAGTTCAGAAAAACTGAACTGAACTGTT